>NW_015639764.1:519733-522805 GCF_001515625.1 Sinocyclocheilus rhinocerous | reverse complement strand
TATATATATATATATATATAATCTGAAAATAAGATTAAAAATAAGATTTAGATTTAAAATATGTTGATATGTAATTTTGACAGTTTCATAGATTCCAGCCTTTCCTCATTTAAGTAGTTGTCAAATATGTTACGAATGTAGCCGTCGAGTGAAAGCTTCTTTAGTCACTTTTTATCTCTGAGTAAAGCAACATTTCACACATGTGACAGTCTGCAAGAGGTTTATCGGTGTGGTATGTTATTTCTGTCACTAACATTATCTGATTGCAGCTCTTCACACACAGACTGCGTCTGCAGGTTTCTCTGCTGGTGTTTTACTGTAGCGTGTCTCTGTAACCCTCCTGATCATGTTGTTCCTCTCGTGGGCTCCTGACTCTCTCCAAACCTGTTTCTCTCTCTCTCTCTCTCTCTCCTCCTGCTTCACTCCATGCGTCTGCAGGGCTTTGGCTTTGTAACTTTTGAAACGAGCGCAGACGCAGATCGTGCGCGGGAGAAACTAAACGGTACAATCGTAGAAGGACGTAAAATCGAGGTGCTTTCCTTTTCCCCTTCTCTCCGTCCTCCTTTCCTGCCTGCTGACCTCATTTCCTGTCCTCATCCTGAGATTCCCGAGCATCTGCACAATACCTGTCCAAGTTTGTGTGTGTGTTTGTGACGTCTGAAAACAATATTCTGGGTTAAATATGGCTTATGCTCTATTGACAACTTATGTGATAAACAGGGTGAATCTCACAAAAAATATGTCCGGGTCATATTTATTAAATGCCAAAAAAAATAATATATATATACACACTAATGCTGTCAAACGATTAATCGCGATTAATCGCATCTAGAATAAAAGTTTTTGTTCACATAATATATGTGTGTGTACTGTGTATATTTATTATGTATATATAAATACAAACACATGCATGTATATATTTAGAAAAATATGTAATGCTAATATATGAAATATACTTATATATAATTATATGAATATAATTATAAATTATATTAATATAAATATATACATGTAAATACATGTAAAAAAAATCTAAATATATACTGTATGTGTGTGCTTTTATATATACATAATAAATATACACAGTACACACACATTTATTTTGTGAACAAAAAATTAATCACGATTAATCATTTTACAGCACTAATATACACATATCTTTGAGCAAATACTGTCAATAGAAATTAAGGTGAAAATTACCCAGACTATTTTTTTTTATCTCTGAGAGCAATTGAATCTGTTTGATGTAAAGCTGAATCTATAAAATATAAAAAGAGCTGAATCTTATTATATTCATCATCCTCCACCATCTTCCATTGGATAATGTACAACCAGTTTAAAACAAACCTTATTTCAGATCATACATCATGCTCCAGTGTTGTTTACTTTTGTTATTCATGGGAGATTTTTTTTTTCCATTGCTTGTGTATGTCATCAATTCAAAGCATTTGTTAAATAACACCAAAACTCCAAAAATGAAGGAAAATATCCAAATATAGTAACAAATTCTGTAAAGTGTGGTGTGCATGGCTCAGAACAGCCAAAAGAGATGCATTATGGGTGATTACCGGAAGAGCAGAGGGATATTACTCACATGCATGCATGTTTGCATGAGTGCGGTGTTCGTATGCATGTGTTTTTGAGGTATGTTCCTGCGGCGCGCTCACATCTCTCTCTCTCTCAGGTGAACAACGCCACGGCGAGAGTGATGACGAATAAGAAAGTAGTAAACCCGTACACAAACAGTAAGAGCTCCTCTCAGCATTACAGCTGTTTAACGCGTCTGACTTTCACTGACAGATGCGGGATCTCTCTCCTGTGTTTCTGCAGGCTGGAAACTCAATCCGGTGGTAGGAGCCGTTTACGGACCCGAGCTCTACGCAGGTGAAGAAGAGCATCACTGTATTCTATTGTCTTGCACACCTGTTTGCACAGAAATCACAGAAAGAGATCCGTTTGACCGGTGCTGAAACATTTGCAGGGGTTTTCCTCCTTTACTTTAAAAACAGTCATTCAAAATGAATCAATTCCCCTCATCGCTCATATGTTAATGAACTGCTATTTGTAGTGTAATTATCATGAAGACTTGTCAAGTGTTTTTTGCCGTTTCGTTTCAAAAGATGCGGAAACCTTTTGTTCATGCAAAGCTCGCTACCACAATGGGACTGTGGTTGCTGTAAGGTGCACATAATTGGCCCAACGAAGGTATCCAATGGTGGCTGAAGATTTCCTGCATGTTCGGTCTTTTTCTGTGCACAAAGTAATGTAACTTCAATCAAATTCTAATCTGACTCCATTTTATTATGACCTTGAATTTAGGTTAGAATGCCAATGAGTATTGATCATTCATAGGATAATCTATCTGTCCATTTAACTCTTTAATCTTATTGTACTCATTCTTTCGGATTCCTATAACACTTCGAGTCTCTCACCGGCCGGGTATACAGAGCTCATACTCACAAACTCATCAGTCTTGGTCATTAGACAGAGGCGATTGACTAATATTATAGAAGACGTGTACCTACTTTGCTCATTCTAGAACATATTATTTAGTCCCCATAAATCGGATCACACTTAATTAAGGTAAGACTATATCTAACCAGAGATCATGACCATTACTATAGGACCCAGCTGACCTAATTAACTTCCTCTAATGGTAATATAACCATGCCATAGTTTCCCACGTACACTTAGTTACAATAATATTACTATAATCAGGGGTTGAGGCTCACCCTATTCAGATCAGCTATAAACGGAAAACCCATTATTAGCCTCTACAGTCTAAGTATACATAACTAATGCCAATGTGTTAGTCGGAGCTCTAAAACATCATTTTAGTCCATTACTAACCTGAGCGTAGATTTGTGGTGTTATGGACTTAAAGGTGGGGTAAGCGATTTTTCAAAAACGCTTTAGAAAACTGATTCGGACCGAATAGCAAAACAAACTTGTAGCCAATCAGCAGTAAGGGGCATGTCTACTCATGATGTGGAGGAGAGAGAGTTCAGTGCACAGGACGGACATTAGCGAGCCAAGCGACAGAAAGATAGAGATGGCGGATAAAAAACAAAA
>NW_015639764.1:510268-519007 GCF_001515625.1 Sinocyclocheilus rhinocerous | reverse complement strand
TCTAATCTGACTCCATTTTATTATGACCTTGAATTTAGGTTAGAATGCCAATGAGTATTGATCATTCATAGGATAATCTATCTGTCCATTTAACTCTTTAATCTTATTGTACTCATTCTTTCGGATTCCTATAACACTTCGAGTCTCTCACCGGCCGGGTATACTGATCTCATACTCACAAACTCATCAGTCTTGGTCATTAGACAGAGGCGATTGACTAATATTATAGAAGACGTGTACCTACTTTGCTCATTCTAGAACATATTATTTAGTCCCCATAAATCGGATCACACTTAATTAAGGTAAGACTATATCTAACCAGAGATCATGACCATTACTATAGGACCCAGCTGACCAACTTAACTTCCTCTAATGGTAATATAACCATGCCATAGTTTCCCACGTACACTTAGTTACAATAATATTACTATAATCAGGGGTTGAGGCTCACCCTATTCAGATCAGCTATAAACGGAAAACCCATTATTAGCCTCTACAGTCTAAGTATACATAACTAATGCCAATGTGTTAGTCGGAGCTCTAAAACATCATTTTAGTCCATTACTAACCTGAGCGTAGATTTGTGGTGTTATGGACTTAAAGGTGGGGTAAGCGATTTTTCAAAAACGCTTTAGAAAACTGATTCGGACCGAATAATGAGTTCTATAGTATTTGGTTGCGCTGCACCACTCGCGTCCGGTGTAGATACGGTGTAACATTGGTTTTGCTTTGTTTCACAGAACTAATCGTTGCCTGGGTTGCGAACGTATATGTGGGGCGGAGCTATCAAAATAGGGGCGAGACCCTTTTGGGGTAGGGGCGTGTTTGTTTTGGTGATTTCAAATGTCAACATTGGCTACCAGAAATCGCTTACCCCACCTTTAACGTAATCTACTAGAGGCAATAATCTCAGAGTAAGTCAGAATAAAGTCAAATGTAACAAATTATTATCAGTCAGGCAAATATGTATTATACCAATTGCAGAGTCAATTCACAGATATCAAATCAAATCAATACATCAAATACTCAAAAATAAATCTAAGAGTACCTGATTTCAGAAAAATACGTAGTATTGAGTGTATGGACACACTCCACACTGCGGGCTCATCTGACTACAGAAGTGCCCTGATCTTCTTGCAAAATGTCCTTAAATACTCAGACCAAGACAAACTACTCAACTACAACTACAAACTACAAGAACTAACTATTGGAATTTGCATTGATCAAGTCCTAGACATGGAGAGCTTACAGCTTTTGGGGGCTGATGGTGATTTGCATAATTGATACTGGGAAAGGGCACACCCTCTACAGTGAGAAAAAAATCTCTAAACTCTTAGGGTCGTTATTACCTTTTAGTCTCCTTCTTGTAAGATTGAGACCATTGTACCAGCCGCACTGAGACATTTCAAATGATACCAAACATGACTGTGAATATCACTTGCATTCATGAAGAACATTATATTTTGCTACTGACCATTCTGAGCGAGGGGAAGGATGGGTGAGGGGAAGGAAGTCAGGGAGAATGAACAATGTATAGGTGAGAAAGAAGCTTTCCCGCATCTTCTCTCAGTGAGATGTGCAAACAGAGGCCTGAATGTTAATACTGTGTTTGTGTTGTCTAGGGTGATGGGTGGGTGAAGGGACAGATAGATGGACGGTTGCTAAAGTGTTTTGACTGGTTGCTAGGTTGTTTGGACTGGTTGCTGGGATGATGTATGGACAGATAGATGGATGTAGATAGATCAATTGTTGTCATGGCGTTGCTATGCAATAGCTAATTGTTTTGGGTGGTTGCTAGGGTGCTCTGACTGGTTGCTAGGATGATAGATAGATGAATGAATGGATGGATGTTAGATAAATAGATAAATGGTTGTCATGGCATTGCTATGCAGTTGCTAGGGTCTTGCTACTGTGCTCTGACTGGTTGCTAGGGTGTTCTGACTGGTTGCTAGTATAATAAATGGATAGACAAATGGATGGATAGATGATAGATAGATAAATGGTTGTCATGACATTGCTATTCAGTTGTTAAAGTGTTCTGACTGGTTGCTAGGGTGTTGCTAGGGTAATAGATAGTTAGATAGACATCATTCAAATGCCGCAGGACGACACACACAATCACTAGTGCAGATGTCTGGTCAGTAGTATTAGTGATGTTTGTCATGTATCTGCTGCTATTGACTCAGACGGGCTCACTGCAGATGTATTAGGGACTCTGTCCCATCCGGACCGATCCGGGGTTAAATGTCTTGCTCAGAGGCACAGTGCTGATGTCAGTGATTTCCCACTTTATGGACAAGAAGCCGAGAGCGCTGCGTTAGCACTCCTCAACCGCCAATCCAGCAGCACCAATAAAACGACTCATGCTAGCGTGGTATTAGCGAAACTAGACGCCACGTTGGTTTCCATTCCTAATAAACGCACAGGCTATTGAACACAGCGTAACCGCTGCTGTAATTTATGGCAGTCAGATGGTGGTCGTATCATTAGCGCTGCTAGTTAGCTCTGGGCTCCATTTGATTAGCAGTCACGGATCACATTTCTTTTAAAACTCTTCAGTGGCACAAATGAAGAATTCAGTGCAGAGTAATTGGCTTTAGTTCGTTTCGCGCACTCTGTTTTGAGTTCATTCTGATTTGCCCTCAAGTCTCGATGACTGTAAAAGTCTTTCATAAGGAAAATTAAATGACATTAGAGCTCAGCAGAACCATACGCTAACACACAGACACAGAGTTAATTAATTCACCAGAACATACAGGCTTACCAACAGATCCAGATAACATCGGATGGATAGATTTAAATAAATCATAATTATTTATTTAGTTATAAAGTGATGTGCAGCGTATAAGAGTATAAAGTGATGTGCAGTGCTGCTATGTGTGTGTGTGAGAGGAGAGAAGTGTCCAATTTCTCCATATACATTGTGAGTCTCTGTCCTATGGATGGATTTTGCGAGTGTCTCAGATTAGCTTTCAGTCGGCTAACAGATCGAGAGCTCTGGAGTGAGCGATGCTGACGGTGTAATCGAGCAGTGACACACACACACACACACACGGGGGGTTTCTCTGCCTTTACTGCCGTCTGTTATACCAAGACTGTTTCATCTGGAGGAAGTTCACAGTCCGTCTCAGATCTCTGCCATCACACTCAACCCTTTAAATCTCACGGCTCCTCTCAGAGGTGTGTGTTCCCTTGTCTGCTGCCATAGACTGTATGCTGAGATGCACTTTATCAGGACTAAATGTCAGCATATGTTCAGCAGTTGGCTGTCGGCGTGCGCTCAGCACCACAGACTTTAGCCTGCAGCCGCTAACATGCTCAGGAAAGTGTTTCTCCTCTCACTTAGAAATCAGACCATCACCCAAAAGGAAAGTGTGTCATCATTTATTCACACTCATGTCTCGTTCGTTCATCCGTCCGAGAAGTGTCTTCACGTGTGTCTGTGTTAGTGTGTGTTGTGAGGTCACATGCAGGTGTGTTTTATTGAGCTTTGTGTGTGTTTGAGAGTATGGTAAGGTGTATGTGCGCTGATGGAAGTCGTCGTGGCGCCAGATTCTTCATTCTTCTTTGTTGCTTGCAACCCAAACCTTCCCATGAGCCTCTAGTGATGAGTGTGAGGTAATGAGCTCAGAGAGTATCACTGCCGCGATCGCTCTCTGTGTTTGGCTCGGCTGATGGAAACGTAGATGCTGCAGATCTTCCCAGATGACTTTGATGAATGAAGAACTCATAGTGATAACACCCAACGTGACTCTTATTAAAGGACTTTTACACACACTTATACGTTGAGAATGGCTTCAGGAGGTTCTTATATCGGGATATCTTTCAAAGGAAGAATTTCACCATCAATTCTGTCATGATTTATTCATCTTTATATTCAACAAACAAAATGTATGTATTTATTTAACTATTTATTAACTATATGGCCACCTTTTGACACTTAAGTCACACTTAAAAATGTGTGAATTTCATCGCATTGGATACAACAAATTTCAAACCAAGTGGCATCTGCAAACAAATGATGCTAGAAATTTTCTCAAAACAATAACATATATTATTGTATTTATTTATATAACTGTGTAAGTAACATAAATTATAAAGATATGTAATTATATAAATAAGTAACAATTATATAATGTATATAGTAGTAAATTGTGTAAATTAAGTAAATTGTGTAATTATTTTACATATATTAGTAATTTAAATATATCAATTATAAAAAAATCATTAGAATAAAAAATTATAATTACATAAATATTATACACATAAATTGTAATTATATATATCCAATTATATAAATAAAACAATAATTATACACTTTATACCGTATATCAATTGTAAATTATTTTAAATATATTATATTAGTAATCAAATATAAAAAAAACATTAGTACAAATAATTACATAATATAGAGTTAATAATACGTTTATACATATTAATGTTTAAAGGTATATATCAAATTGTAATTGCAGATTTGTAATTATATAAAAAAACAATAATCATACAATTTGTATACTAGTGTATTCTATCAATTGTATAATTATTTTAAATATATGAATTTAGTAATTTAAATATATCAAAAATAAAAAAGTAATATAATTATATAGAAAATAAATATATAGTATTATAATATAAATTGTAGTTATAGATTATATAAATAAATAAAATAATTATACTATTTCTATTATATGAATAGTTTAGTTATTATAAATATTACTAAAATTAATAATATTAATATTAAATATTATATAATTTTTAAAAGTAACGAAAACACGCTTTTAAGCTCCTAAAAGCAAATCAAAAGCATGAGTAAGTGATGACAGATCTCTTTCTTTAAGCTCTCATATAGTCCCTGTAAGTCCGGTCTGATCTGGTCTGAAGTGTCTTAATGAGCTCTCTCGTTGTTTCTCGGCGTGTTAAGGAGATAATGAAGCACTTGGCGTTGATTTGATTAATCTGTGTCTGTTCCTCCGCGTGTGGATTACTCACTCCAACTCCTCACAACAGCAGGCATTAAACGCCATCAAACGGCTGAGCGGCTGCTTACGAGTCCTTCAGAACCGAACTGACTGTCTCACTGACTGCATGTATTTTTACTTCTTTCTCTCTGTTTCTGCTTTTCTGAGGGTTTTTTTCCCCTGGTGTTTTGTGCCACAGCATGTCGGCTGGTTTGATGAATGTGTTTTTATTGAGGCAGTGTAGCCTATCGCCTGCTCATTATCAGCTTCATTTACATATATCAAACAACATGGGTGCCTGTACAGCAGCAGCGTATACAGGGAGTCCAACAATATGTATTTTCAACAACTGATTATTGCCTTGTTTTAGAAAATATTACATCAAATTATATAATAATTATTTGTTATAGATTTTTTACACTCTTGTGGGACAGATACAAAAAAATAATAATAATAATGTACGATGGGGCCCAAATTCAGTTTTCTCCTTTTGTTGTGTGATTGATAAATCTCGATAAAGATTTATGAAGAATGAAACCATCGTTATGTCATCTAGTAAACGTATCAATGGTGCAGCAAACTAACAGAGAGAGGTCAAACCCTGTGGTTAGTTAAAGGAGTAGTTCACTTCCTGAATAGATCAGACTCTTATTCCTCGGCTGGGATCGAGTCGAGCTCTTTGAAGCTGCACTGAAACTGCAGTTTGGACCTTCAGCCCGTTGGTTCCCATTGAAGTCCATAATATAGAGAAAAATCCTGGAATGTTTTCCTCAAAAACCTTCATTTCTTTGCGTCTGAAGATATAAAGATTTGAACATCTTGGATGACATGGGGGTGAGTAAATTACTAGGAAATTTTTATTCTGGAAGTGAACTACTCCTTTAAGCAGATACAATTATAAAAGAAAAAAAAAAAAAAAAAAAAAGTGCGAAATAAAATGGGGAAAAAAACTAGGAAAAACAGCAGAAAAAAATACTTTCATTGCCCAATACAATGGGTAAAAATAAGAAAAAACATGGTGGAAAAAACTACTTTTGTTGGCCAATAAAATGGATAAAAATAAGACAAGAATGGTAATCAAAATACATTTGCTAGCCAATTAAAAAAGAGATAAAAATAAGTACAAATGTTTAAAAAATCCTTTAGGTGGCCAATAAAATGGTGAAAAATAAGGGAAAAAATGGAAAATTACTTTTTGGGCAAATAAAATGGATAAAAATAAGAGTTGTGAAAATAAAATATTCTTTGGGTGGCCAATAAAATTGGAAAAATTGCATTTTGCTGGTCAATAAAATGGGTAAGAATGAGAAAATGTTTTGGATTGCCAATAAAATGGGTAAACACAAGCCAAAAAAAATTTTTTGAAAAATAAGGGGAAAAATGGAAAATTACTTTTTGGGCAAATAAAATGGATAAAAATAAGAGTTGTGAAAATAAAATATTCTTTGGGTGGCCAATAAAATTGGAAAAATTGCATTTTGCTGGTCAATAAAATGGGTAAGAATGAGAAAATGTTTTGGATTGCCAATAAAATGGGTAAACACAAGCCAAAAAATTTTTTTTTAAATGGGGACACAAGCCATATTTAGAGACCAAATAGAGACCTGAGGGCACAAGACAGGAAAAAAACACCTGGCAACCAAACAGAATATCCTAGCAACATGACAATGAGTTTTGCACATGCAAACAGCACTCAGATTGTCTTTATTCATTCCGTTGTGTCGTAGACACGCGTGCACCTCATCTACAGTGCCATGCGTCCTTATAAATGGCATCCAGCAGGAGTTGCTGATGTTCGGTGTGTCTGTGTGTTTGCAGTGACGGGCTTCCCGTATCCCACGGCAGGAACCACGGTGGCGTACAGAGGCGCTCATTTACGAGGCAGAGGTCGTGCCGTTTACAGCACCTTCCGTACGGCTCCTCCTCCTCCGCCCATCCCGGCCTACGGCACGTGAGTCTCACCCGTAAACACTATCATCTGCAGCTCAGGCTTTATGAGCAAATACTGATCTGTGCAATAGCAATTAAATGCTACATAATTAATGCAATTAAATTGTAATCGATTGACAGCAGTATTTGGATGTGATGTTTTCCTGCTCCAGTGCAGCGTTTTTCAGGTGCATCTCTCTGCACCAAAGTCATTTATTTCTCGGTCACATGACTTTATTCTGCAGCGGTTTTCATGCTCATATCTGTGATAATCAGAAGCTCTCATTGTCTCTTCTCTGTCTCACAGGGTGTTGTATCAGGACGGATTCTACGGCGCAGAGATCTACGTGAGTAACTTTGTTTCTTGTGGGATGAGAGCGGAGTGTAATTCCAATCCAGGATCTCTGGCGTCGATTAAGCGATGCCTCGCTTGTGCCAAGAAACCTGACAACTCAATTCTAGATTCCCTTCAGTCACCACAAACTCAGAGTTTGCCAAAGGAGCAAAGCGCTCTCCATGTCCTCGAACTTCAGTATGCACTCACAAAATCATGCTTTCAAACCACTCATGCGTTTGGCAGATGCGTTTATCCAAAGCGAATTGCATTGCATTCAAGGTATACGTTTCATCAGGTCATGCATTCACTGGGAATCGAACCCATGACCCTGGTGTTGCTAGTGCAATGCTACAGGCCTGACATTTTAACAGTTAAAAAGGAATGGAAATTGAAAACTTGACTTGTTTAAACAGCAGTATGCTGGTAAAATACTGAGGAGAGCGTTCACAGAGAACGAATTGCACTCCAGGTTAGTGTTGTTTATTTGCATGTGCCTTTTCTGCTGTCCGTGTTTGTGGAAAAAAAGAGGTGAGGCGGTGAACTGAATGAAAAAGAGAGTGAAAAAAAATACTTCTGGTGACCAATGAAATGGGTAAACATCAGAAAAAAAGTGGGAAAATAATACATTTGGTGCACAGTAAAATTGATAAAAAAATAAGAAAAACAAGTGAAACATATATTTGCTGTCCAGAAAAGAGGGGGAAATAATAATAAAAATAAAGGTGGATAAAAATTAGTTTGGTGGCCAATGGCCAATGTTGATAAAATGGGTAAAAATAAGAAAAAAAATATATAAAATAAATTACATTTGCTTGCCAATAAAATTGGTAAAAAAGAAGAAACAACTGTGAAATAGTTACATTTGGTGGGCAATAAAATGGTAAAAATAAGAAAAAAAATTTTGAAAAATTTAATTTGGCGGCCAATAAAACTGTTAAAAATAAGAACAAAAACAGTGGAAAAAAATATATTTGGTGGGCAGTAAAATTGGTAAAAATAAGAAATTAATGATAAAATAAATTACATTTACTAGCCAGTAAAATTGGTAAAAATAAGAAGAAACTGTGAAAAAGTTACATTTGGTGGCAATAAAATGGGTAAAAATGAAGGAAAATTTTTGAAAAATATACCCTTTGTGGCCAATAAACGGGTAAAAAAAATTAAGCTTCATCTGGATTATAAAAACAAGTGAAAAAGATGACCGAACATTGAAGAAGCGACACGAGTGTGTGTGTGTGTGTGTGTGTGTGTGTGTGTGTGTGTGTTGGAGTGGTTTGTTCATTGGTGGCTGTGGACCCTCAGTAGTAAGTGTTTTGTGGTTGGTCTGCAGTGAGTCACTGATAAGCTGAATGGATTCATCTTCCCACCAGCACTGCTCTTCTCACACACACACACACAGGTTTGTTTTTGTGAAAAGTGGGGACATCCCATAGGCGTAATGGTTTTTATACTGTACAAACTGTACGTGCTATTGCCCTACACCAACCCTACCCCTAAACCTACCCCTCACAGGAA
>NW_015639764.1:487540-510234 GCF_001515625.1 Sinocyclocheilus rhinocerous | reverse complement strand
GCGCGCACACACACACACACCCACACTCACACTCACACACACACTCACACACACACACACACACACACTCACACTCACACTCACACACTCACACTCACACTCACACACACACACTCACACCTGTAAGTCATCTCACATCTGTGTCACCCTGATAGTGACACACTGGAGAACCAACACACTCGCACATCTCTCTTTCACTCTCATTCTCTGCTCTCAGCTTATCTCCTCGCCTTTTTAAAAAAAAAAATCATTTTATTCATTCTATTCTTCATTTTATTTTGTGAATTGATTTTATTCAAATGAGAGTCTGTGTGGAATATACTGATATTTTTGGAAGAGAAATATCAGTATATTTTTCTTTTCTTACTTGTCTTTTCACTTTTTCTTTTGTTTTGTTTCCCTTGTTTCAGATTTCACTTCTATTCTCTCCTCTTCTGTTCTTTAACTTTTTCCTTTTTCTTCCTTTCTTTTCTCCTCACTTCTCATTCTTCCCGCATGTTTTCTCCTCTCTCTCTTCTCTCGTTGTCTGTTCTCTCATCTTCAGCGGTGTGGTCTGTTATATTTAGCGTCGGGGCTCTCGGTGTCCTGATAAAGGCATGTTCTGTGTATTGGGCCGGAGGTGCTGACAGTCTGATTTATTACCCCGTGTGTTCGCAGGCGGGGGCTCCAATCAGCGCAGTCCCGCAGGAAGTTCACCACGCCTGCTCCTCCTCACTTCCTATCCCCAGGGGAAGGGTCACATGACCTTGCAATCCCCCGCTCAACCTCTAACCTGATTTCATTTAGTTTTCACTCACAAACTTCTTCCGATTCAAATTGTTTTCCGAGTGATGGAAACCCAGCCCTTCCCGTAGCGTTCTCGAGTCTCCGTGTGCTCGTTTCAGTAACGCCCAAGCCGTTCTGTGCTGACTGTCTCAAATTCTCCACTCAATAATACTCTTTCTGTCCCCGATTTAAATGCGGCACACATTATCAGTGTAAGCCTTCCACACTCAGCATCCCAAATATAAATCACCAGCGTTATCGTGTGTCGCAGCGCCCCCCAGTGGCACGGCGCGCTCACTCATGGCCGTTGTGTGTGTTTGTCGGGCCGGAGAAAGTGAAACAGCGGCTGCTCTCGTTCTGACGCTCTGATTAATGTGTGTTATTAGCGATCTGCCTACAGACAAATGAGCTCGACTCCACCTCAGAGTCTCTGCTGATTATGATACAAGCGGCAAATCAACAGAATCTGCTCTGTTTTCGAGAGAAACCAACAAGAACCAAGACAGATGTGTTTCAAAACCTATAAAGACGGCATCTGAAGGCATCATACGCACACTTCTGAGGATGCTGTACAGATACTAGGCTGCAGTATTAACCCTGTAAAGTCTGATATGTGAAATACTAATCAGAAAAGTCTCGTTTTTTAAAATTGAACAGTTTATTGAACCTTTAGACAAAACATTAAAGAAAAAGTGTTTTTTGTTGGGTATCATATTTGACGCATCAAGCTTTTATGGCTCATATAGTCTGATGTAGTGAGAATAGAGTGGGGAAAAACAGCTCAGTTTTATTCAGAGGCCAAAACTGCAGATGCTGATGTTTATATGGCCAAAAAGTGAGTAATTTGGATTTGTAATGTAAATCGATTACATAAAATGATATACATATCAGTTGTCACTCTATATCTGCTAATAATATGTCTTAAGATGATATTTAAATGCTTAGTTTGATGAGCAAAACATATAATGCTATACAATGATGATTGAGAGATGAACAAACAAACGTTCCTCTAAAGATGAGATTTGAGATGTTTTGGAGGCTTGTGAAGATCATTCCTCCACTGAGGAACAGTGAAAGTAAAACTTCTGGAAACAAACGCTCCTCAAAAACCTGATGATCAGATCTGAGACTCACATTTCAAAATTTTTTCTATTTTCCTAAAACATTATGCATAACCAGTGTTGGGGGTAACGCATTACAAGTAACGAGAGTTACGTAATCAGATTACTTTTTTCAAGTAACTAGTAAAGTAACGCATTACTTTTTAATTTACAAGAGAATATCGGAGTTACTTTTTCAAATAAGTAACGCAAGTTACTTTTTTTTCCAATTTATTGATTGACAGCTCTCCTGTCCCCATGTTGAGAGAAATCAGAAGATGTTACTGTAGTTCAAAATAAATATGAATATGAATTAATTCATCTCACTGCAAGCCCTGTCCAGATTTAAAAAGTAACGCAAAAGTAACGTAACGCATTACTTTCCATACAAAGTAACTAAGTAACATAATTAGTTACTTTTTTATGGAGTAACACAATATTGTAATACTAATGCATTACTTTTAAAAGTAACTTTCCCCAACACTGTGCATAAATAGTCATGTCAACCTAAGCTGCTTCAGTCCAGTAAGTTTCATCTGGAAATATTACTAACAATATCAAAGTTATTGTTACGTTTACTTTATAAAAATCAGTAAAGATTTGACCGCAAAAAGACATGTGAAGCACAAGATGAAGTGGTTTGTACAACAATATTTGCGTGTGCTGCTCACTGGGTTTGTGTAATAGGTAGTTGCTGTATATCTATTTGTGTGATATAAGTGATAGTTTTGTTGATGTTTGTCTGTTTTGTGTTGATCTTTTTGTCATTTTTGTGTTTTCAGGGTGGATATGCAGCATACAGATATACTCAGCCTGCAACAGCTACAGCGTACAGCGACAGGTACAAGTTCATACACACATGCAGTGTTGCATAACATGATAATAACAAAACATATATTTTGACATGCATTCATGCATGCATTTCAAGTTTTTGAGATAAACGAGATGTCTTAAAAATTTTTGTTTGTTTTTTCTATTTAGCTTCAGTTTGTATTTCCATTTTAATTTGAGTCATTTTAGTATGTAACCATTTGTTGTGTCATTACAAAAAGGTATTGATTTTTAATGGATTTTTGTATACAAATAACAGTATTAAATTAAACCGTTAAATTTAATATTTTTTTAATTATTAAATGTATCTTTTTTTATTTTATTTTTTATTTCACTGCTCATTCTCCATAGCACTGGTACATGTTTTGCTATTTCAATGGGCCACTGTGGGGCGATATCGCATTTTTCAAGGGCGTAAACGACTGTATATTGCGAGGTTTTTCACACATACACACAATATTCATATCATCTCATAGACCTCCTCATTCCAAACAACTTTGCCTCTAAAACCACTGCTGTCAATCAAATCGTTTGTTACATAATTGATGTGTAAAAAATAAAAAATTACTTTTGCGAACTAGTCATAGGTTTTTCGCTCAATCTCGAAAAAAGCACTGCAGTACAATTCTCTGGACTCTGTAGGTCAGTTTTTTTCAATTATATATATAAAAAAAGGAAATGTTGAACTTTACCATTTGGGTATCTATAACAGGGTCTTTTAGAAAAGGGGTGTGTCCAAATATACCCAAAAACCTATAAAGCCTAAATGAAAACTCAAAACTTCACGAAACTAGGTGAGCACATGTGACAGGTGATTCTGAACAAGCACGCAAAGTTTCATGCAGATCGGACCACAGGTGGCAATATAATAGTTAAAAAGGCTTCAAAAACACTATATTTCTATGGTAAATGACCTCAAATTGCAGAAAATGTTCATATATTCACGTATACACTATATCTTCACATCGTACGATCGATCTCCTCATTCTGAACAACTTTGCCTATAGGACCGCTGCTGTCAATCAAATTGTTCTTAAAATATTTGACATTATTTAAAAAAAAACGACTTTTGCAACCATAAGTGGTGCTGTAACTGTCATAAACATTAAAAATCATCATATTTCTATGGTAAATTACCTGAATTTGCCAAAAAAAAAAAAATTACATCATTGATTTAGGTGATTACAGGTTTACTAAATGATATATACATAACGTAATGTCTTTTTTCATATGCGCTTGAACCCCGATAATCGCGCTTGCAGCTATATTTTTACTATTTAAATTGACCTGAAAACAGTATATTAGTATAGTTGTAGTATGTATTAATATTTTGAGTATTTATTAGTTTAATATAATGTTTATATTATATTTTTATATTTTCAGTTTTCATTTTAATTTAAGTTTGTTTTAATACATTTCTTATGTGCGTTTGTCATTTCTATTGTTTTGTTGCTTTTTTAAATATTTCTTCTTAGCTTTAATTCACATTTATTTCAGTTTTAGTTTTAGTCATTTTAGTGCTTAAACTCATTTCTCTACAACAACAACTTTCCAATTTTCACTTAAATTTCCCATCTAATTTATTTCAGCTTTATAATAAAAAAGAAAATAAAGCCAGAGTCTGTATAGCGAGTCTGAGTGTGGCTGCAATTTGCTGATGAGGAACTTGATTCAAGACCCGTCACCGAAACCAAGTCACCATTTTAATATGCAGTTTTGCGTCGCAAGCAAATTCGTTGTTTTAAAGGATGTTTAGATATTTTCACTGGGAATCAAGACAATAACACTGATTGTACAGATTAATGAAATGTTTTGCGCTGTGCTGAAGTCAGTGTTGTGCTTTCAAAGCAGGTTTCTTGCCAATCCAGACTGAGTCAGCACACTGAATGTCCAGTTTCACACACACATAGACATTAAAGCGTATATATCTCTAACGGTAAAGCTGGCCTTTTCTCTCTCGCCCTCCATTCGTCTGCTGGAGTTGTTGCCCGCAGCCGAGGGCTTGTGTTTTCTTATCTGCTGTCTGCAGACCTTCATTTGCAAGCTGTATATGGAGAAGAAGCAGAAGAGAGTGGAATATGTGCAATATATAAATGAAAGGAAATGACACGTGTTGTCCGTCCTATGGAGGATTAGTTCCAAACCAGCGACACGAAGCCCACAGCACCTTGTTTGCCTCCTTCACCTTTTTTTCCCTCGCTCATTATCTCTTTTCAGTCATTCTTTTGCTCTCATGCTTAATTTGTTTTCTTCAGTCGTCTTCTCTTTTCTTGTTGTTTACCTGAAGAAAGTTCCCTTATGCAGACTAAAAAAATGCTAAAAGCATAAAAAAGATTTGACTCCCTGTGAACCCGTTGCCGTCCAACGTAGGCTTACTGAAAAAGACAAAACTCCAAAAACCTACCTATACATACAATTCACTGCAGTTTCCAGCTGAAATTAACACTAGTTCTCACAAATTTTGATTGTTGATTGGTAAATGCTTATTTTCATTCGCAATACTATGTTGTGACCTCAAAACACTTTTATTATAGCGCCTGGTTTGTAAACTAACACATTTTGAGGTTAGCATCACATAATCAGCTTAATATGAATGGCTTTTCTGACGTAGTAAACTTGCTTGGTAGCGCACCCGGTACAGTATTGAACTTGTGATGCGAATCATTTTTCATTTTTGATTATAGTATTTATTATCATTTTTGATTATAGTATTTATTACTTTTTTGCTTGTATTTTCAGTTTTTATTTTTATTTTCTTATGTGTGTGTCTTTTTTTCCCCCTTTTTTTCACATGTTTATTTAACTTGGGTTAGGGCTAAATATAAAATAGGGTTATCAGAAAGGCATTTATTTTTAATTGATTATTTTTGTAATTAAAAATATTAAATGAAAGCATTACATTTTGTAATGTTTTATTATGTTTTTAGTTTCATTTTTAATGACACTGTTTGTTGTCCATAGGTTTATTTTAGTATTATTTATATACTATAATAATATATTTTGAGTATTTATTAGTAGCTTTCTTTTTTATTTTCATTTTTAATTTCAGTTTACTTCATTTTCTTATGTGATTTTGTCATTTTTATTTGCTTTAATTTGTATTTATTTAAGTTTTTGTTTTAGTAATTGCACACCAGTTCTCACACCAATCAGAAAATTATGATACAAATTTATATACCAAAAATTCATACTGGGCTTGGTGAGAATAGTTTTGGTGCATATAGTGTGTTTTTTTTTTATTATTATATTATTTATTAATATTTTGAAATGGCTTTAATTGTTATATTTATTTGTTTACGTTTTATTTTTATTTAGCATTAATTAATTAATTAATTAATTTGTTTTTATTTTATTGTTTAATGCATTTTTGTTAGTATTCACACTAAATTTTGGTGAAGTTTATTGTGCAAAAAGTCCAAAAATTCATACCAAACTTGGTGAGAATAGTTTTTGTGCATACATTGTATTTTGATTGGATATTTGATATTTACAAATGCTGTTTCATGAGTGTTCACATGTCTTAAAGCGTCGCTTTTTCTGCAGTTATGGGAGAGTCTATGCAACTACTGACCCATATCACCACAGCATCGGCCCGGCAGCTACTTACAGCGTGGGGACCATGGTAAGATAAACCACTGTTATAAACCCAGAAGAGTCAAAAACAACATGCAAATGTATTGTGCACTTTGTTAGAATTGCATTAAGAATTTTTTGTCCACCACTTATGTGCCAGGTGTGTTTCTGTGAGTCGTTTTTCCATGACACGCTCCCTGACGAGAGGAAGTCAGTCGGTTAATGTTTGTTTTTAGCTAGCGTTTGCAGCTAACATCAAAGATGAAGGCACTAATGGGCCGTCAGAGTGAGGAGAGCTCGTCTCTTCTCCACTGCGTCGTTTGCTCTCTATTTCCCCTAAATTAACGAGCATGTAACGCATGCAGCAGTGTGCCGTGGGACAGACTCGACTGAAGGAGATGACAGAGGATGGTTTGTTTCCAACCACCTCTCTCTATCAGAAAGAAAAAAAAATGACTCTTTGTTTGGCACTCCAGAATGCATGCAATTTCTCAACGACAAGGACATCAACAAAACACATTAAAATGAAATAAGAAAGAAAAAAGAAGCAGTAGTAAACAGTTCCCCGGTGCAGCTGCTAGCTAAAAGCTTTCATTAATTAAGACGCTTTGTTTGAGACTCCCTTCTTTTACTTAATTAAGACTGTGCTTGTACGCTTTTCTTTACTTCCTGCTTCCATGCAAATTTCCTTCCTTGTTTCTTCATCAACAGTGAGAAAAATGACCCCGTCACGGAGCCGAGGAGCCCCATCAGTGGCTCCGTTCCAAAACATAGTGAGCCGCCTGTCTACTGCTTACAAAGAGACTGTGTTCTTGCATTGAAGACTGCTATAGAGCACAGTTTTTTCACAGTTGAACTACTTTTGTCTTGATACAGCACCTTTAAAAAAAAGTGTTAATAATCTATTTTTTAATTAGTATGACCTTATTTGTCTGTTTGTTTGAAAATATTCTTAAACAATTTTGGATGGATAGTTTTGTTGCAATGCATTCTGGGATTGCACACAAAGGATGCATTGCAAAAACCCAATTTTCTTCCTTAGTGTTTTTTTTTTTTTTTTTTTTTTTTTTTTTTTAGATGATAATAATAATAAAAAGGTTAATATAATATAAATAAAAGGTTAATATAAAAATAAAATGATGCTTAATGAAAAATTGATCTAAATGAAATGAAATAATGCTTAAAATGAGAACAGTTATCTGCCTTTCAATTTGAATTAATTTTATTTTTCTTACCCCAATGGCAGACTTTTTTATCACTTAAGTTTGACCAGTTTCTCAGAAAATTACTTGTCATTATGCATTTCAAGTATATGCATCTTGATCAGTTTTATTGTAAACTAAAACTTTTAAAAATTGGTTTTGATAATTAAAATAAAGCTGAAATAAAATTAAAATATCAGATGAAAAGATTAAAATTTAAAAATAAGTAAACTAAAACAGAAATAACAATAATAAGTACGAAAATAATACTAAAATACCACTGATCTTGATTTAAGAAGGTTTAGATATTCTTCTAGAAAATAAAGCAAAAATAAATTAAATAAAATAATAAGAATATTTTTTTGCAGTGTACAGCTAATGGTGCATTACAAAAAAAAAGGTATCTTAAAAGGGTTTGAGTTCCTTTTGAAGTGCCTCTATATTGTCTTAGAATGCTGTCTAGTTAGGGAGCTCACTAGGTTTTGGAACAGACCCCAACTTGTCCGTTTAGATATACAGTATTTGTGTGTGTGTGTGTGTGTGTGTGTGTGTTTGAGTACTGATGTGGAAGAACCTGAGAACTCTGATTTACAGAGCAATCAAATGATCCCTCATCTGTCAGAGAAAGAGCACTTTGGTTTTCGTCTCTTTCATCATAACTGATTAACGCATCGGCGCGAGATGGGAGAGCTTTCACTTTTAAAATTCCTTTAATAATTAGTTCCTCTGAGGTTGCATTAAATTCTCTTTGCTGGTTTTCTCAGCATCATGAAATTGCAGAAGGCTTCTACCCAGACCAGCAAGTGGGTTCTTCCTTAAATTAGGGAGAATTATCCTTTGATGGTCTCTGCTTTCTGGAGTAAATTATACGTATAGTCCGGTATCGCTGGGCGTATTCGAAGACGATCACTTGCACCCAACGTCTGCAAGCTTTCTGCATGCTAAACTTTAAAGAGAATAATTGTACACGCTTTTGAACACCATCAGTATTAATTTGATGCATAGTAGTTTGAGGTCTATAATGCTTTCAAAGGCGACGGATGCCATTTCTGCACAATGCACGCAGACGGAGCACTAGTGAAATTGCTAGTTAGTGACTCTGTAATGAGATACCAAAAAAAAAGCATGCCAATCCCTTCATGGGCAGCATGACCCCTTGATCTCACCAGTATTAAGTTCAAGTTTGGAGTTTTCTAAATAAGTTCTCAGAGTTCATCAGCATTAGTGAACACACACGCATACACCGTTAAAGGAATAGTTCATGCAAAAATGAAAATTTGCTGAACATTTTCTCACCCTCAGGCCATCTAAGATGTAGATGAGTTTTTCATCATGGAAACAGATTTGGAGAAATGTAACATTACATCACATGCTCATCAAAGGATCCTCTGCAGTGAATGGGTGCCGTCAGAATGAGAGTCCAAACAGCTGATAAAAACATCACAATAATCCACAAGTAATCCACACCACTCCAGTCCATCAGTGAAAAGCTACATGTTTGTAAGAAATGAATCCATCAAGACGTTTTAAACTTCAAACCGTTGCTTCTGGCTAAAATAGTCCTCTATCCATACTATTGCTTTCTCAGTGAAAAGGTAATTTCGTCTGAATCAGAGAAATCTGCACAGATCAAGCACCGTTTACAAGCCAAAACAGTTCTGAACAAATATGTGGGTGGATTTTGATGTGAGAGGAAAACAGGGGATGGACTTTTGTGGATTATTGTGATGTTTTTTATCAGCTGTTTGGACTCTCTTTCTGACGGCACCCATTCACTGCAGAGGATGTAATGATATATTTCTCCAAATCTGTTCTACTGAAAAAACAAACAGGCTGACTTTCTTTTTTGAGTGAACTATTCCTTTAAATCAATGTCAGAATTCTAAAGGAAGGAAATTTGAGGAGCAGGAATTCCGTCGTTGCCGTGACCACCAGCTTGACTCTGATTGGTGCTCTGTCATCTTTGATGTTGCAGGCGAGCCTGTACAGAGGAGGCTACAGCCGCTTCACGCCCTACTAGAGAGACTAAACCACTGATTACGCAAACTAACACACAAAACCGCTAGACTCATTCTGCTACATGGAGTGCAATTTCAAACTAAAATGCTTCCAGGTCACCTTATGACCTCATCCCGACAACATTCTCTCAAGTGGACGTTGTGGAAATCAATGGGAAAATCAGAAGAGCAGCTCATAAATGTGTTGATGTCAGATTTTTGGACACTTTGATTTTAGACATTTTTTTTAACGTCGGAAATGTTTTTGCATTTGTGTTTGGTCTGCGAAAGCAAGGACAGTATTTCAAAATGCGTTTTAAAATAGGAAGAATGTGAACTATTATGTGGTCCTTTAGATGTTTGTTTTTCATTATTGATCATTTTGTTATGTATATAAGCTGCTAGTGTGAATTCAGACATGAGACAAAAATATCTCAGGACTATATTAAACTATTCTCTTAATACAAAACCACCCCAGCAGACATTCAGATTTACTATATCTCACCAGATATCGCCAGCATACTCTAGTCTCTGTGGTCTGAAACAGTGTGTTTGCTGTATGAATAAGCTGTTCTTCTTTAGTTGCTGGGGTTTTATTTGAAGGGTTTCTATGCATGTTGTTTTAGAGATGAGAGGACTCGTCATGTGTTCAGCCCTCTCACGTTTGCACTTTGCAGATTTACCTCTGTACAGAGTGGACAGGTTTAACCCACACTAACTAATGCTGAATGGATGTGTGAGTGCTTGTACATTAACATATAAACGATTAAACCATCATTTCATAAATGGAAATATTGCATAAAGTAATTTTAGAAGTTAACATAGAGACTTTGGGAGCAATATGTAGTGAGAAAGGAGGTTTTAAAAGCTGTGAGATTAAAGAAATGTGAGATTTGAAGAGAAATTTAAAAATAATAATAAATAGTTAGACTTAAGAAAATGTATAAGGAGACGTGGGGAGATTGAAGGATATATACAGAGAAATTTTAAAATAATTGTAATGATTAAGAAAATGTATAAGGAGACATGGGGAGACTTAAGGAGATTTATAGAGAAACTGAAAAAAATATATAAATTATTACACTTAAGAAAATATGTAGGGAGACATGGAGCGCTTTAAGTGGACATATAGAGATTTAAGGGAACACGAGAAATAGTTACATTTAAGGCAAGACACTACAGGATAAACAATGTTTTACAGTATGCCACTGTTCAATTTTAAAATGTTGGGGTATTTTGCTTCGAGAATAGTGGAAAGAAAACATCCAAAATACATATTTAAGTGTTTATTTTATTACACGTTTTTATTTGCATCTGTAGATTTCAATTACAATATATATATATATATATTTAAATCTGATTTATTAAAAGTTGTTTTTTTCCCTCTTCAGTTTTACCTACATACAATGGACTTAACAGTTTTATTCCTCTCTATAGTCTGAAGGTTTTTATAGAGGAGTTTGTTCATATATCATTCGCTTGATTTTATTATTGCACTATAACTGTCACTGTGTGCCTACTGTGAAGGAGCGAGGAGACGAAGGAAAGAGCAACAATATATAAGTGCAAATGACAAGTCTCGGTTAGCCTAACGCAGTGCACGTAGCAAAGTATACAGTGTATATATATATATATATATATATATATACACATATATACATATTATACACACACACACATTTATTAAAAGTTGTTTTTTTCCCTCTTCAGTTTTACCTACATACAATGGACTTAACAGTTTTATTCCTCTCTATAGTCTGAAGGTTTTTATAGAGGAGTTTGTTCATATATCATTCGCTTGATTTTATTATTGCACTATAACTGTCACTGTGTGCCTACTGTGAAGGAGCGAGGAGACGAAGGAGAATCCAGAATGATCACAGACTTTATTTACATCAAGGAAATCACACGTAGGACACGGGGATCGACATACATTCAACACCAGACAAAGAAACTTACATTTACAGTACATTTACATTTAGTCATTTAGCAGACGCTTTTATCCAAAGCGACTTACAAATGAGGACAATGAAAGCAGTCAAAACTAACAAGAGAGCAACAATATATAAGTGCAAATGACAAGTCTCGGTTAGCCTAACGCAGTGCACGTAGCAAAGTATAAGGTGTATATATATATATATATATATATATATTATACACACACAAACAAAGAAAAACAAGTAGATAGAAAAAATAGAAAGCTAGTGTTTTTTTTGTTTTTGTTTTTTTAATAAAAAAAAAAAAACTTAGAACTGGACTCACTATAAATACACGACTTGATGAGGGGAAGACGAGAAACACCTGGGATCAATAAACATAATTAAACATGAGGGAAAACTGGGTCATGGAAAGCACGTGGGGGAGGAAAACACAAAACACGGAACACAGGACTGACAATAACTATATATGTCTGTAGATTTCAATTCCAATACATATCTTTAAAGGCCGTTTTCACAAAATGAATTTGTTTCTCCACTTCAGTAGCACTTAAATATACCAAATTTTAGAGTTGTATTTCTATCTATATTCTGAAAGTTTTTACAGAAGGATTTGTTCATACATCATTTGCTTGATTTTATTATTGCACATTATTTGCGTCTATAGATTTCAATTACAATACATAAAAGACATTTTTTCTAAATGAGTTTGTTTCTCCACTTCAGCAGCACTCACATACACCATTTTTTACAGTTTTATTCCTATCTATATTCTGAAGGTTTTTGTAGAGGAGTTTGTTCATATATCATTTGCACTGATATTACATTTTATTCCTAAAAACATGATGAAAATTTATGTTTTTTTCTGGCTGTTGACGGTATTTTCTAATTTTTGGAGTGATAAAAAGAGATATCAAAAATCCCTTCTGTAAAAACCTTCAACTCTAATATGTCAACAAAATCAAACAAAATTTTTTAACCTGGCTTTATCCAGTGTTCACATTTATTCTCTGAAATGTTTTCAAATTAGTGCATATTCAATTAGAAAATGCCTCATTTGTGTATTTAACCATAACATTTCTGAAAACTTGTAATACAACACAGTTTTCTTAATGTACTGTATGTATGATGATATTAGCTCAAATTTTTACTCTGTTCACCCATAGTGTCTTGCCTTAACAAAACGCACTGGGACACATTGAGGCATGAAGAATCATAGGAAAGTATAAAAAAAACCTAAAGAGACAGGAAAGGAGATATGAGGAGAGCAGCTGTCTCCTGACAGTTTCTTGTCTTCATCAGATGTCATGAGAAGGTCCTGCACTTCCTTTTCCACTCCAGACCTTCAATCTGAATGCATTAATTAAATGTGAATCAGTTCAGACTGAATGTCTCTACCTCACTGATTCAAATGCAAAACATGGATAGAAACCTTAAGTAGTGTGACATTTGTAAGAATTTAGATGAAAACTCTCAAGATCACATCCCTGAGCTCATGTTATGATGCTTTGGACTGAATTCAGATCCCCTGTGCTGTAATTTTCAAATGTCATTTGATTAACATAATTAGGGCTATATCCTTAAGGTGTAAGTTTAAACTTAACTTTGAGTGATGTGACTCATGCAAAAGGACTTTTATGCTTTAAGTGTAGTCAAAGTTAACAATGTTTACAAACAAACATATCAGCAGAATCTTTAAGGACATTTCCTTTTTTCCCAGATCTGCTGCAGATTTTTTTCGTCTCTTAAAGTCACTGGCACATTCATTTATAACGTTTCTTTTATGATCTCTAGGGACTTGGTTTGCTGTTTTGAGAGAGCTCTTGTCATTTTTCATTGTGTAAAAATTGCATCTTCAATTGCAGTTGCATCTTCTCTGAAGGGAAATTGCATCAAAGTGTAAGAGAATGGTTTACACTCCAGTATAAAACATGTTTTTGCACTGAATTGCAGTATATGTAAGTCTCCAGCAGACAGCTGCTCTCTGTTTTCCTCTCTGTATCTCTTGCGCTTTTATTCTGCTTTGACCTGTTAATGCTGCTGCTGCTGCTGATGTTCAACCAGAAAGAGCCTCTGTGGATGTGAAAGATGTGATTTGTTGTTTTATTTCCACTGTGTCGACTCGCATTAATGTACAAAGAACCAGCAGACGGTAAACTATACATATGTATTTGCTTATTGTTTTAATATATTAAGTACATGAGGGAGATCTTTTAATGTGTTGGCTAATTATTCTGCAGCTCATAAAGTCGACATATCAGCACAAGGATTGATATGATTATTACTCACATCTATGAAGTCTTCAGGTCTCGACTCATTCAGACCAGCATGTTCACCTGCTGTTTGAGCAAAAAAAATAAAAAATAAAAGACACTTAGAGTTGGAAAAAAAGAAAAGGACAAAAAGCAAAAAAAGTTTGTAAATACATTCATATATACTTCATAAATATCATATAATTATCTTCCTAAGCGTTTCAATATGTTTTTATGTGTGTCTGAAATTTTTTATTCTTTAAACTCTGTCATTTATTTTCATTTGTTTTTGTCCGAGAGTTTTGTCAAAAGTACTTTGGTTTGATGTATTCAACACTGTATATGATGTGATCTTTTTGCATATGAAAATATTTGATGTTTGTATATACAAGTTCATTGTAATTCATGAATATGTCTACATAAAATAAAGAGCTTACATGCGCTGAGGTCTCTTCCCTTATGTGTATATAAAGTACAGTGGCTCCAAAACGTATTTAGACACATTGCAATGAAGTTTAAGAAATGTTGTGCTTACAAAATGTGATTACATTAAAAAAAAAAAAATTACAATACATTATATGATTTAAGGAATAGTTGATTCACACTTCTGTCGTTCTTGTATTCTGTAATTTTGTATTTTTTTAACACAAGATTTTTTGAAGAATCTTTACATTGTGTCATTCTTTGTCCCTCACTAAATGTCATGAAAAACAAGACAAAAAAAACGTAAATTTTTTTTATTGTTTATTATTTACTATATTTTTATTTTTATTGTATCTTTGTTTTTTTTATATTTTAATTTATTTCATTCATTAATTTTGCAGTGTATGATATCTTTGTGTGAGGAACAGACAGATAAACTTCTCCATGAAAACTTTGAAATGTCAATAATGTTCACACTCATATTTAAAAACTGCATGTTTGATGACTTAAGGTATTGGTTGCTGTCAATAACTTTAATTTGGGTCTGTTCCTTACATAAAGCATCATACAACTTATAAGACTTATAATATAGTGCGCAAGTCATATGGGTTGACATGAGGGATTTGGGGGCTGCTGTAGATTTCATCTTGAAACTGAAATTATATAATCTAAAACCAACAAGCACCATTGAATAAATTCTTATCTGCTTTTGCTTTTTCAGTAAATACAGCAGAAGAAAAAATCTATAAGAGACAGCGATATCTGTACTGAGCACTTCAGGAAAGCAAGGACCATCATGAGAAAAGCAAATCTAGAGAAACCGGAGGAGAATGAAGAAAAGTGCCAGCGGAGAACATAAAAGACAAGAATACAAACAGATGGAAGAGAAAGAAAACCCATTCAGAAACATTTTATTTTTCTATATGTTAGCGTTCATGGATGGAGCAGAGACGGACATTAACTGACGCTGATATGACTGTGATATGATCCTCATGCTATGGCCCCGCCCACAGCATCATCCACCAATCAGAAGCGACATATGATGGAGGAGGAGCAAAAACAAGCCGAAGGCTTCATGACTAATGTGTTTCCTGTGGGTGGAGTCGTCGTGCGCGCTGTGATTGGTCGCTTCGCAGCACTTCCCAGAAAGGACATCACTCTAGCCACATGGGCTCCAGTCCTCATTGGACATCCATTCACTCTCTTCTTGTGGAGACATGTCGTCAGACCACTTACAGAATTCGATTCATCCCGTGTGGGTGGAGCCACTCATTCACTTCCTGTTGCTGATGTCATAACTCAGCTGATTGGCCACGCTGCTGACCAACTTCCTGTGGTGTTCCTGGTTAGGACTCTGAAACTAAAGATGTCAACTACTTATCAATGTTGTCTGGCGGTGGAGTATGAGGGTGTTAGTTCAGAGGGGGCAGAGCAAAATCTCTAGTTAAGATTTACGGTTTATATAAGAATGATTTTATGGACAGTTTACATTGATATTCATTCTTGTGCTCTTGTTTCATTATGTATTTTATTAAAGCGCATCGCCGAATGCCTCCTCTGCCAAGTTGCCGTCAAATAAAAAAGTTGCCATGCCAACTTTCTTCTGTAAACAAAAACTTGCAATGCTTGCCCCGCCTCCGGGGTCTTTTGATTGGTCCAATGTTTTGAGCAGCGCTGCGTGTAAAACTTAAAATTATTTTAACTTGACACAGCGTTAAAAACGCGGCACTCGTGCGAGATGCTGCAAAAGATGCGAGCGCAACAGTAATACACGTCCCTCTACTGCGTTTATATAGAAAAACAATGGAAAAGTACTGCATTGGATTGGAAAAATGCATTCTGTGTGAACAGCCCCTAAGACTATGTACAATGTCAACTGCCACTCGGAAGATTGAAATAATTAAGATTTGTTCATGTTTATTAAATTAGTCATGCATTTATCAAGTCTGCATTTATCTGATCCTAAAATACAGATAATATTGAGAATTGAAAACAATAATATTTGAAAACAATTTAAAAGAACTGTTATAGAAAAGAATATTTCTTATTATTATCAATGTTGAAAACATTATTTGTTGTCATTCATATTTAATATTTGCTGCTTAATTAATATTTGTTAATAGTTTTCAACATTGATAATCAGAACTGTTTCTTGAGCAGCAAATCATCATAATGATTTCTGAAGGATCATGTGACACTAAAGACTTTTCAGTAATGATGCTGAAAATTCAACACTGCATTACAGAAATAAATTACATTTTACAATATATTCAAATAGAAAACAGTTCTTTTAAATGGTAATAATATTTTACTTTTTTTACTGTATTTTGTATCAAATAAATGCCGTCCAGGTGAGCAGAAGAGATTTATTTTCTGAAAAACACTGAAAAATCTTAAAAGATTACAAACATTTAAATGGTAATGTAATGTTTTATGCATTTTATTTACTTTTCTTTTCTTTTACTTTATTTACTTCATTTAAAAATAATTTTATTTCTTTTATTTGCATTTATTTTAATGTGTCTCAGCAAAGTAAGGGTTGTAGATTTCTGCATGAGTTTCCATGCTTACAGTATTACAGTGCCACATGTATGAAACATGAGTGGAATGAATGTCTATGTAAATCATTTTTAATATTTATGCAACAATTTATGCAAAAAAAAAAAAGGCTTTGCATTTACACCTAAACAGAAAGTGATGCTCCACCCGTTCGGGTCCTGTGCCGACAAAGATGTTGATCAGTGATTTCCGATCTACCAAACTCACTTGACTGAAGCGTGAGATTACGATGTTTACTCTTAAACCAGGGGACAAACGTCCAGCCAAAATGAACTGAACCGCGAATGCATCTAGTATTTAACTTAGGAAAAAAAGAGAGAGAGAGAAGAAAAAGTAAAGTATTATTCATTGAATTATCATAGTGCTATATGACAAATATATCCACACGTTTATCTACGCCTACATTAAATGCTTCCTTTAAATGATGTTTTACACAAACAGTGACTGTTAACCTGTTCTTTGGTAAATTTTGTCAGCTGTATGAAGTATTTCTGGGGTTTGATACACCTGCGGGTGCGAGGGAGTGGGAGGGATGGATGTAACAAACAGAATTTTTATTTGGGGAAACGGCTTGAATTTTTAAAGCACATTTTCCCTTTCCACATGTTTTCAAGAATGTATTGATATACGTTCAGAGTGTAACAGTAGTTGTATTTGTACATACGTAACACATTTATTATCGGGCTGACGGGGTTGAGAGCTGGGGCTGTGTGTGTGTTTCTGAGTGTGTGTGATGTGTGTCTTATTCTGTTTGAATCCATTTGATTCTGTTTTAATTTGACTACTATTGGCTTCTTATTTTTGCAGCTCTAAACGCCCTACAGAAACCCTTGGCATGTTTAGCGTTTAATTAAGATGTTATTTAGTCCTTTTATTCAACAGCTTTATTTGTCTAACCGAATCTTTAGAGAAATGTCTTTATAAGTGCATCTACATTTCCGCAAAACTTAGACTTGAACTCATTGAATAAGCCGGCAGAACATTAGTAAGGCACTTTATATGCAAAGTGAAATCAGATTCATGGATTTATCCAAGAGTGGTTTTATGACTTTTATATTTGGTTTTATGACTTTTACCTGGTAAAAGAACACTTTAAGGTTTACATTTAATGATTATTAAACAGCTTACATCAGGGATTCCCAAACTATTTGTCAGCCAAACCTCTTTGAACCTTTTTATAAGTTAATATTTCAATAATTTAACAACACATTCACATGTCCATAGGTCTCCAGTGTTGGGTAATGGTCACATGACATGCAGGTAAACAAATAAAATATGTCCTTTGTTTAGTAAGTGGTTCATTTTATTGTGTGTTTTTTTTTTCAAAATATGTATTCATTTTAATTTGACATTTTTATGATTTAATTATTAGCTTTTCATTGCAGTTCCCTGACGAATCCCCCTGGGTTTTGCAAGCACCAGTTTAGACCAGTAAAGAGGTTAACAGTTTAGCCATTTCATTAGCTAGTTTAGTTTTAATACATTTTTTTGATTATTTTTTATTTTATACATTTTTTTTTTCTTTTAAATTTTAATTAAACTTTTTGTAACTTTGTGGGGGTTTTTTTATTTTCAATTTTATATTGTTTATTTATTGTTTAAACATGTATTTATTTACCTATATTTATTTTTATTAACTTATTTTCATTTTGCGTAAATATTTTTTTTTCTTTTATGTTTTAATTTCAGTTAATATATATTTTATTTTAAGAACTGAAAATGGTTTTAGTTTTAGTTTAATAACCCTAATCTGGATCACTCATCATTCATGAAGTTCTATACATCTCCATTCCATTTCTGTTTGTCTATTAAACTTTATATTATTAATAATTTTGCACATTTTACCATATTTGAATTCATTCCACAGATTCCCCTTAAAAATCAACATGAAAAATAGAGATTCGTCCGGTTCTGCTTAAACTGGTAAGCTCACATACTTTTCATGTATCATATATCATAATTCATTATATTTACTTCGGACATCAAAGTCTGGTTTTACCGTGGTAAACGGTTGTTTTTCTATCTCTGCTGTGCTGTAAATATCAGTCACGTCTCCTCTACTCCTCAACCCAGCAAAATCTTGTATTTTGTTCTAAAATGTTTATTTGTAAGGATTTTTAAAAATCTATCTCTTTCTCATTTTTGTAAGCACTCAAATGATAAACTATCTTTAAAAAAAGGTTTAAAGGTGAAATCCTGAAAGATAAATGTGTCTCTCTGAAGCCCTCCAGATCGGTGACCGTGTCAGTTTGTGTTTTCTTTCTCTTCTATTATCGCTACAAGCCTCAGATGAGAACTCTATTTGTTATTCTGACATTAAAGTTATTATCATCATGACATACTATTTATTACTACCCATTGATATGAACACCATCGTTATTATTACATAAATAAACTTGTCTACTTAAGCATTTGATGGAGTTTATTTTGTCTCTATATTGTCTACAAATATAAATAATAATTTCTCTTTCAATATTTCCCAGATAATGTTTTAATAATTTATTTTCTACTTTAATGTAGTAATTCTGGAAACATGTCTTTATAATTCAAGACATGAATTATTCATAAAAAAATGTCTGAAACCCATTGAGTCCTAAAATGAGATAACATGATTAGTCTGTTTTGAAAATATGTAGTTATGCACATCCCTAGTCAAGACTCGGTTTGACAAACCCAATACTGATACTGTCTTATGATACAGTAGCTACTTTCCCCATCACCTGTGAAGTACTTCTAGTGTGCCGTAGGTTATACACAATACTGGGATTACATGTAATCTAGAAATTATGTAATCAGATTCCAAAAATTAAGTCCTTGTAATTAGATTATATTACATTTTAAAATACAGATAAGTTTTTTTGTGGATTGCATGATTACATATTATTCACACAGTAGCAATAAATTATTCAGAATTTATTGATTCTCACTATTTCTTCTTTTCACCTTTCAAATGTTCCTTTCTAAAATATCTTACCACTTATTTACATTCAGTGATTGTTTCACCGCTGGAGCAGATGTAGACAAGAATGACTCCTAACAAGCGATTGAGGTGTTCTGTTGTTGGATGTAATAATGAACATAGCAGTCATCGTTTACTCCCGACATCTGAGCCGCTGAAGACGCAGTGGATTACATTTGTTTTTGAAGGGGATGCTCCCCTGATCGTCTATAAATGCGTCTATGTTCGCGCGAATCATTCGTGATCCAGCTTCACCTGCAGAAGAAGTGAGTGAACGGTTTTTTTTAATGAATCTTTGCAAATCGCCTTTCCTAATAATGTGCTAATTAGCAAGTTTCAAGATGAATGCGGCTAATGTAAACAGTCTCTCTGAGAGCAGCTCGGAAGAGAGGGGCGGGGTCAGCAGAGCTCATTAATATTTAAAGGAAAATGCTACAAAAACAGCTTGATCTGAAAAGAGCTGTTTTTGACAGGGTAAAAAATTTGTTTTTTTACACTACCATTGACAAATATGAACCAAACTATGTTACAGACTTTTCATTAAGAGCCTAAAGAATCATATCAACTTGTGGAAAATGGGCACCCTATGACCCCTTTAACATTTCAACGTTGCATCAACTACTGATGAACACATTAATTATCATTCAGTGGGTTATTAAACCATGTATTACTGTGTCTTTGGAAGGCTTTCAAACACATTCAAATTCACGTTATTTCTTATGTGTAATGCAGGGATTCCCAAACTTCTTTTTTCTTTTTGTCAGCCGAACCTCTTTCAACTTTATTTATTTAAAGTACCACCTGGGATTTTAAGGTAATAAGATTTTAAGGTAATATTTACACTTCACGGTTCTCTGATGCTGGTTAATGGTCATGTGACATGCAGGTAAACAGATAAACAATGCATATTTTTACTAAGCGTTTTAATTGACGTAACGTGTAACGCATTTCATGTTGTTATTAACAACAAATATAATATATTTTCATTCTAAGCAAGGAGAGAGGAAGAGGGCATTTGTCTTCCTGCTTCCCCCTCAGGACTGTAAGATGGAAAGCACCTGTCCGTCTCCTAGGCAACCATTTGCCTAAGAGCGGCATCGATCCCAATGAATCAGGCCCTGCGGAAACACACATGCTGTTACACTGAGATGTATAGACCATAATGGACGATAAACAAAGAGTTTGCAGGAACTGTAAAACATCTCCACAAACACACGCTGGAGGTGCTGGATAACAGAGAACGCATGTATGCATGTAAATGAATTATGCTGTTTTAAGCCCGAGGCTAATTGTCACACTTTTTTCCAGTGAATTCCAGCAAAAGGCAGACAGAAGCCAATTGTTAAAAAGCCAATGAGCAGCTTAATAATCATAACCCCTCCCCCACACCTACTCCTGAACCTACCAATACTAGGGGGTGCATAATTCGTCACACCGGTCGACGGATTTTTTACTATTTTATGATAATATAACACATTCTCAATTAGCCCCGCATAGCCTTCATAAAATGTTCTAAAAGTTGCATGTTTACAAATCAGTTGATGTAACAGGACATAACTTGTTTAATTTGAAGGTTTAATGCCAGAAACTGGATGATGTTGCATTGATGTTCGTGTGTTGTGAGCAGTGGAGACTTCCGTGCGGCTTTACTGATATCTAGTGGTAAAATGGTGCAACTGACTCAAAACTTGATGTTTTTAGGTCCAGTAGATGACTGTGTTTGAACATCATTTTGAACATCAAAATAAGTCATAATATCTATCATAATATCTCTTACAACATTAATTGAGTGTCTTAATGTTTCACTTCAGTGACTATATCCTCAGTGCCCTGGCGACAGACAACCCCCTCACCAGGGCCGGACTGGGACGCAATTTCAGGCCGGGAAATCTCACACTCATCCAGGCCACACCGAAAAGAGGCCAAAATGGTACCTTTTGGGGTACAACAGCTTGTCACTGGAGCAGTACCCTTAAAAGAACATCTTTGTAACTTTTTTACCCCTAATAGGTACATATTAGTACCTTATAGTAATTTGTACACATAAGCTACTAATATTTACCTACTAGGGGTAAAAGGCAAAAAGACGTCATTTTTAAGAGTCCTGTTCCAGTGACAAGCTGTTGTACCCCAAAAGGTACCATTTTGGCCTCTTTTTTCTGTATATAGCCTATTGACCCACTACAAATTCTGAAACCACAGATAACCCTATTATTTAAATGGCCATCACATAAAAAGGTCTAAATCCTTGGTCTGGGACCGTGAAAATAATTAAAGGTTGTCTCTTGAACTGCACCTTCACTTCCCTTTTTACTTTTCTTCATTTATCTCTGTCTATAATATCTCTGTCTCTCCCTTTTTTATTGTACCTGTCACTTCTTGACCAGCAGGTCTACTGTTATGAACAGAACTGTGTCCACCTTGTTGCAAAACGACCACCTCATTGCAATTTGTTATCACAGAATGTTATTTATCTTAAAATGACTTAAATACCCGAGATTTAACAAACCTATATTTCATACAAATATATCCAAACAATTTTCTAAAGTGCCTAAAAGTCAAAATCAGTACAATATCTTTTTTGAAAAATCCTAATACTGAACACACTATTGCATTATTAGGCTGTGATATTTTTGTGTTGCTGTCTGCTCAAGCTCCCTCCCTTCCTATACAATAAATCCATGAGAATATCTGTCTGCTAAATTTATTAATGTAACTTTCCAATCGATAATGATGTCCTTTAGAACAGTATTCTGAATGATGTTAAAAATAGGGTGCCCCTGATACAGGTGCTAGCAGTTTAATACTCAACTAGTTTAATTAAGACAAAACTCTTTAGCGTATTTAGAGATGAAACTGACCTGCACCTGAAGCCCTGAACAGGCATTTTTGCTACATTTCCCTGCTTCTTCTGGCCGCTTCCTCTCTTTCATCGAGTCTCGCGCTTCGACTCAGTTCGTCGTTTGCAGCGCGGAACAAACGTGAGCCGATTCGTATAGCGCAGCGCTGCCAGTCAAGACTAACCGATTTATGATATATTATCGATTTATTATCGTATGACAAAATCGGAAATTATCACTTTGGTACATTGAGAAG
>NW_015639764.1:481283-484098 GCF_001515625.1 Sinocyclocheilus rhinocerous | reverse complement strand
AAAAAAAAAACAGGTTTAAACATGGCCAAATCAGCCTCCAGGCCACCGGGAATTCTCCCGGTGCTCCCGATGGCCAGTCCGAGCCTGCCCCTCACCACCACCACACAAATAAATAGCTATTAAATAAATATCATTTTAGGGATCAAATGTGGTTTTGTGGCTCCACGTGAATTTTATTCGGTGGGAAAGGGGCCAAAATGGCTCTTTTTATTTTGAAGGTTGCAGACCTCTGGCCCAGCACTTGAGACAACTAGCCTCACTTCCCTTCACAAACTATTATATATATATTGCAAGTTTAAAAATAAATAGATGTAACAGAAAATTAATAACTTACTTAATTTGAAGGCTAAATGCTAAAGGTGACTGAGAGAAAATAAAGTTAGTCGGCAATCGGCATTTGGTTACAGGCCAAAACTGACTGTACAACTCACTCAAAACTTGAACGTCTTACATGACAGTCGAGAAAAAAAAAAATCACAATCCCATTTTGAAAGAGAGAGAGAGATTTGCTCATCATTTTGATATGTTTCTCATGTGGAGGATGTTTTCCTGCTGTAATCAGACCCGGACCGCCGGTCATCCGGATTATCAGTGTTTTGTTGTGTTCTGATTGTGTCCAGGTAGATGCCAGTGTTTAAACATCTACAGTGTAAGACTGTCAGAAATAAAGCCTTGATTCACTAGACTTTGACGAGGTGAATATAACACATAGGGGAGGTTTTTGGATTGGGCTGACTCAATAACTTTTTCTGAGGAGCTAGAGCTCTGTCTGTTGCAAGGTTTTCAGTATTATGCTTGCAAGTTTCACTGTAGTTTCATTTTGAAGGGAATTTTGTTAACCAATGCCAACACATGAACTTGAAGAAATCTTGATGGTGCTGTCTGACCTGCCACACAACATTCCCAAAGATGTTCAGAAACTGATCCACCCGCTTAAAACACTTACCCGGAAGCCAGTCTCATTATTTCACTCCTTTCTGTCATACTGGCGCTTTTATGAATCTCTGGACATAATCAAATCATAACCAAAACACTTTCAAACAGGATTTCTGAGGAGACAGCGGATCATTGTGATTCTTCTGGTGATTGATTTTTGAAACCATCGTTCACAAAGTGAAAGTAAAGTTTAGATTGCTGGAGCTCAAACTGTGAAAATGGATTCACTAAATGTACCTGTTGAAGAACTTTCTTGTCCCGTGTGTCATGAAATCTTCAAGGCTCCTGTTGTTTTATCATGTAGCCACAGTTTATGTATAGAGTGTCTTCAACAGTTTTGGAGAATTAAAGAAACTCAGGAGTGTCCTGTCTGCAGGAGAAGATCCTCAAGAATCAATCCTCCATGTAATCTAGTGTTAAAAAACCTGTGTGAGCCATTCCTGAAAGAGAGAAATAAGAGGCATTCATCAGGATCCGAGGAGATCTGCAGTTTACACAGTGAGAAACTCAAACTCTTCTGTCTGGAGGACAAACAGCCTGTGTGTTTAGTGTGTGTTGACTCTCAAAAACACATCAATCACACATTCAAACCCATTAGTGATGTTGTTCCATCATATAAGGTAAGACATATCTCTTGTTTCAAATGTAAAGAACAATAAATAGCCATTAACACAGATAGCATTACATTCACTCAATTTTCAATTTGTTCAACTCTAGGAGGAGCTGAAAAAAGCACTGACCTCCTTACAAGAGAAACTTACACATGAGGAGAAAATAAAAGGAGAGTTTGAGAAAACAATTGAACACATCAAGGTGAGGAAACAGAACCAAGAATCAAATACACAACAATCACAACAGAGTTTATCATGAACTTACTCAAGAAAAACTTAATAGATATAACTGACAAAAATGCTTGTTTAAAAACTAGCCCAGCCCTGTTTTAATATAGGACAGACCACACCTTGGGCTAACCTTACTGGGCATGTTGGGTTATTTATTTATCCCACCATAATAATTGATTTTATTAATTTCTTTTTACAATATAGCTTATTTTTACCTCATATATGAATTAGTACTTATAGATTCACTTTGTTGATCTAAACCTTTGTAAAATATACTACACCAGGGCTCTGAACCGGTTCAAGGAACGAAAACGAAAACCGGAAACGAACGAAATTTTGACAGGAACAGAACCAGAAACAGAAACTAAATGAAATTTTATAGTTCTGAACAGAATCAAACATTTGAAATGGCCATTAACTGGTTAATAACGTTATTTTATCGTTCCATTTAATATTTAAAATTTGCTCTCAACCAATCACGAAGTCCAGTAGTACGGCCTATGCAAATGTGACGCTGACGCCAATGAGTGAAATGTCTACTCAGCTGTGAACTCATCATAGGTAAGTCGCAATGGCAATGCACCAGCATTAGAGTTTATCTGAGGATAGTGTAAGTAGTGTCAACAGATCACACGCAACTGCAGCGCTTCTGTGAATGGAGAAAACTGAATAAAACGTACTCGGTTACTAACGTAGCCTGCAGGTCCCCTATTCGCTTTACTGATGCCAGTGCTAGAAGCAGAGCAGTCTTCAGCGATAGCGACCAAATGTTGGCAGACTGTAGCGGCTCAAAAACGGGGCCCTTCAGGGTCCTCATCACAGTGGGCAGATCCCATGAAGGGACGGTAGGGGGACGAGGCGGATTCAGGCTCCTGGCACCCCTTAGGAAGCGGATGACCACGCTGTTTCTGCCCACCGTTTGGCCCTCAATAGGGGCATGAGAGGCCGCTATAGCCGCCACATAGACTTTGAGCGTGGATGGGGAGCGTCTCTTATCCAGCAGCTCTTGCAGAAATGACAATACCTCTGTCAAATCT
>NW_015639764.1:480187-481231 GCF_001515625.1 Sinocyclocheilus rhinocerous | reverse complement strand
TGTGTTTTTGTTCCCTTACTCGCCTGATTACCTGTGGGATCAGAGTGATCAGGGGAAAAACATAAAGAAGGAGATTGGACCAATTGTGGGCCAACGCGTCCCTGGTCTTTGAGAAATAAATTGGGCAGTGAGAGTTGTCTTCTGAGGCGAAGAGGTCCACCTCGGCCTCGCCGAAGATCTCCCAGATCCTCTGAACCGTCTGTGGATGGAGCGTACACTCCCCTGAGGGGACATTGCTCCTTGGTAGCACGTCCGCTCCTTGGTTCAATTTCAATCGGATTAGCACATGGTGTCCTTTTAGGACTGGCAGGAAGAACTGACAGGCTCGACATACTGCTAGCATTTCCAGGCAGTTGATGTGGAAGCCTTTTTCCGCCTTTGACCAGTGGCCGAAAGTCGATATGCCCTCGCACAGCGCCCCCCAAACTGAGTTGGAGGCGTCTGTCATTCGCTGGCTGGGGAACAACGAGCTCTTGGCAAAATTGACCCTGAGTCCCAGGCGCTCTAGGTGGCTGAGGAGGAGGGTTCTGTGTGATACTAGTTCTGCCTCCGACTGGGCCAGAATGAGCCAGTCATCAAGGTAGTTGAGAATGCGGATTCCCATCTGTCTCAGAGGGGAGATTTACGAAATGCGTCCATGCATTTCATAAAAGTGCGGGGGGCCAGTATGCATCCAGCGAAAAGAACTCCTCCTGAGCGAATTCGCGCAAGGATCTGTTTCAGAATAGTCATCCTGAACGACCTTTACATGAGGGCGTGATTCAGGTGTCTGAGATCGAGGATGGGCCGAAGGTCACCATCCTTTTTGTGGACGAGGAAGTAGCGGCTGTGGAAGCCTGACTCGCTATGAGCTGGCGGAACAGTTTCTACGGCTCCTATCGCCAGCAAATTCATCACCTCTGAGCGCAGGATGTGTGCGTCTTTGCTCTAAGCTGAGGTGGGAACCACGCAGCTGAATCGCGGGGTATTCGAGCGAATTGCAGTGAATAACCTCGTTTTATTATCTCCACCACCCACATTGGCACTACAGGGATGGCCCGACAG
>NW_015639764.1:430363-475790 GCF_001515625.1 Sinocyclocheilus rhinocerous | reverse complement strand
GAGGGGAGGGGCGGGGCCGTCTTCATTGAAGAAGTCGAGCCGCGAGCAAAGCAGAGTGAGACATGAACTCTCGTTGTAAGAGCGGTCTGTCTCAGCAGTGCAGCCTCAGCGTGGGCGTGGCCCAGCTGAGAGGCGTGTTCAAATACAAAGCTGTCAGAGATATTGAATCATTGGTGACAGCGCTCTGCTCCAAACCGCCCAGGAGGATTGACCCGCTCGACAATGAGGGGCGCCAATCCCCACGTGTAAACACGCTGGCAGATCAAAGAGCTGCATTGAGAGTGATGCATGCAGGGGCTTTGCCGGCATTAAATCACTCAAGCCTTATCGTTCATACCGCGAGTTCGTCATTTCTACCTCCGAGTAACTATGAGGAGAGAAACACAAGCGCGGGGGAGGCGGGGCTCAGCGACACACACACAGATGCGAAGCTGGCAGCGTTTTGCTTTGATCTGCCTGGGAGGATTTAGCTGCTCGTGAAACGAGGTGCGCTGATTCTCACGTGTAACACACACTGGCAGATTAAGCACACCTGATGTGTGTCGGCATGAAATAGCTCTGCCTGATCAAGCACACACAAATGCGAAGCTGCCAGCGTTTTGCTTTGATCTGCCTAGAAGGATTAAGCTACTCGTGAAACGAGGAGCGCTGATTCTCACGTGTAACACACACGTGGAGAGAGAGCACGCAGGCACAGTGCCGGCATGAGATCGGTCAACCCGGTTGCTTATTCCCTGCCTCCGCTGTTTCCCTCTCCGAGGCTCGCTGAGAGAGGAGAAACGGGAGAGCGGGGCTGCCTTCAGTGAAGGCGGTCCGCGAGTGGAGAAGGGCGAGACTTATTCTTTCAAAGAGAGCATTCCGTCTCAGTGAGCAAACAGTCTCTGCGTGGGGGCTGCCCAGACAGGTTACTTTCAGTATCGCCGGATGGCGGCAGGGGAACTGCGATGCTGAGGCGCGAAGAGAGCCGGTCAGCTGAGTAGGGAGGTCTCAATCCAGCTTTCAGGATCAGCGATGAGAGTAGAGTCGTCGCTGAAGGAGAAGAAATCTAACTATAGGCTTACATAAAAAGGAATATAGGCATATACACTAAATATATTTCACTTAAATCATTGACAGATTAACAAAACTAAAGAAAAAATGTGCTGAGTTCATTGTGACGCATTCCAAAGTTCTCGGAAAGGAAAACGAGACAGTAGAAAGTAGTTTTCTTTATTTTGAAAAAGCTTTACAGTTTTATTTATTTTGCAAAAGCTTGACAGTTTTTAAATAATGTCTTGCTTCTATCTGTATAACCAACCAGCGTTGGTATGACCATCGCGCTGGCGCCTCACTCGCACACACAACATATTTTTGCGACATTGCAGCCTGTTCATTATCAAAATAAAATACAGTTAAAGACACATAAAAAGTTACATTGCTCCGTTGTACAATCTGTTGCGTTCAGCATGAACAGCGCCTCACTGTGCTGTTATAGCTGATGTAATGGATGATGTTTCACGTCGATGAAAGCATAGACATAATTAATACCTAGACGCCTCTTTGGCTGCTTTGAGCCGTTGCTGAAATACGTCAACGCGTCCGCCATGTTTGTGAAGGCAAGACTGCCTTAAAAATAAATGGAGGTAAATGGAGAAGCTGCAGTTTTTTTCTGGATAAAAACACGGTAACGTTTACATTTATCAGCCTATTTCAGAGGTTTGTCATCTACATGGAGTTAAAAATAACTCTGCCTCCAGTTATTTAGTAAGGTTTGGAAAATTATTAATTTTCGTAAGAAATTGTGAAAACTCACACTTGTCTCACTTGTTGATTTGATTGATTTTTTCGGTTTACAATTCTAATGTTAATGTAGTATAACTGTGACATATACATGTTTTGTAATTTGAATGTACATTAAATGAAATTAAGTTGTTTCATTGCTTTCTCTGTCTTCAACCCCAACATTTGAGCTTTTCTTGTGCTTCAGGTCAGAACACAGCTCATTCCCTTTGAAATACTGGAAGAAAAATCAAAATAATACATCTTTAAGCTCTAATAATTTACCATCATTGAGAAAATTGAATAAAACCAGCGAATACAAATCAAAAAGTGACACTCTTGGTAGTCTGCTTTTTATTTTGATAGCACTCTGATAAGCTATGAAATCCTTATAATCAAGTGATGATAAACTTACTCTTTGTAAATAAGTAACGTTAGTGAAATTAAAGAGAGATGATTTAGCTCCATCCCTAATCCTGACAGTCTGGCATTGTCTTGTCAAAGTGCTCACTGTACATATTGTGCTCATAACACAATTTACTTTATGATATAAACTACAATATAAAGTTAAAACTTAAGAATTCATTTAAACTTTTAATTCATATAAAGTCTCAGCTTCCACAGCTTACTAGCAATGTCGCTAGCTATTAATAGTCTGACACTGGTGGCTAATTAAGCTGTCAACATAAAGCTAAAAATGACCAAAAAACATACAGAAACAACTGTTCAGTCTTACCTGTGAAAGATAATACCCCGAGGTCTGTTTTTATTATTGTGCTACGGTTTGTAGATGCCCAAGCTGCCGACGAGTCAGGTATGTTTTCGCCTGTCCCGATGAGAGTTGCCTTCACCAATATGGCGGCGACGTTGACGTGCGGTCGAGCGGCCAACGAGGCGTCTAGGTATTTATTATGTCTATGGATGAAAGTACAAAGCCTAGCCTATAATAAATAATATTTTGGCATAGATAGCCTACGTTGCGAATATGGAAACATTTGGATTTGTGCCGAATGAGAGAGGTAGGCATCAGTTTCACCTTGTTTTTGGATTTACGTTTTTATAGCCTAAACACATAGCCTTAACTTTAGAGGATTTGTTTTGGAGAGAAACGAATAACTGTGTTTATAATGTTTGTAAACATTTTGCTCTAGCCTACCGGCATTTTAGCCCACATTATTTCTGAATGTAATAGGGCTAATAAAATGCGATGTGAGCCTGTACGCGACTTATGTTTTTTACACTCTCAATACGCAATCTTATACAAGTAGCGTTTTTTTAACAATGCAGCAAATATTTTTAAATATCTTAAGAATACTTTAATGTATTTAAAGTGTTGATAGATTTTTTTTTTTATTATTATTATTATTATTATTATTATTATTATTATTATTATTATTATTATTATTATTATTATTATTATTATTATTATTATTATTATTATTATTATTATTATTATAGGCAAAGAAAATTGTTTTTAAAAAATAACGTTATTAACCGGTATTTCTTCTACCCGAACCGGTATACCGATATATCGGAATGGTAATAGAGGAACGCAGGAACAGAAACGTTAAAATATCGATTCTGCTCGGAGTGAACCGACTGATTTTTTTTTTCTTCCGTTTTTAAGCCCTGCACTACACCACCACTGTGTTTATATCATATATTCCTTTATTAGAAGTAAAAAAAAAATAACATTTAAAAGTAATTCAAGTTTAATCAACTCCTGTTTCCACTGTAACGCTGCTGGATCTCTGGAGTTGAGCTCGTGTTCAGCGGGGGAACTGCGAACTTCAGACCGCCACCCTATACGTTTCACTCATAACCGAGAGATGCTGGGACTGACTCCATAACCTGTCTATAAACAAACAGTGCACAAACATATTTTAACATTAAAGTAACTGGATTCAGTATCTTTACAAATAAAATCTTTTTTATGCAAGACAAAGCAAGTAAAATCCAAATCACCAATTGTATTGCAGCATTTGAATGTCGCTGTTGTTTAATGTAAGATTGACTTTATTCAGTTGTGTTGAACTGTTATAAAATGTTTGGGGAAAGGCTGCTTCACTCCCCGCATGTGTGTGTGTGTGAGGGATACTGAGGGGAAAGGGGCAGAGGAGTTTCCCGCTGGTTCAGGTGTGGTTCTCTGAGCAAGTCAGTGTGTGTGGCCAACACCTGCCTTAAAGGGGTCATATGATGCGATTTCAATTTGTAACTTTGGAGTGTTACAAAATAATGTTATTTTTAGCAACATCATATGACCCCTTTAATAAGCAGCCCTTTTGGTTCAACAATGGCATGTCATTGTCTCGAGATCACTATAGTATCTTCTTCAAAGTTGCCAACTTTCATAGATTTTTTTATGCATTAATACCTTTCTTAATTTGTACAGATAGACACAAGTCGTATTTGTCTACAAAGCTAATTTAGAGCATTTAAGCAGAAGGACTTAAATAGAAAGGTTAACAGATCAATTCAGTCTGCACATTAGACTTGTGCTGTAGATGATGTGATGTGTGTCGATTGAGATGATTGTTAATGTGATTTGATGGAGGAGATGATGAAAGCCAGTGATGTCTGCTTTCTGAAGGTCTGATTTCAGATCATTGATTGATTGATTGATTGATTGAGTTGTTGATGATCAATGGTGTGTTTGTTCTGCAGGAGTTTCCAGACTCAATGGAAAGGTGAGTGATCTGCTGCTGCCTCTGCTCTCTCTGCTTCTGATCCAAAGCCACTGCAGTTCTGATCCTGAATGTTCTTCCAGAGTCCAGATCTCATCACAGCCGGGTCCACAGATGTCTTCTGGAGCTTTGATTGATGTGCCGTGTTACTTGGGCAACCTGCCCTTCAGAGTCTGGAAGAAGATGCAGGACATCGTCCAGAACAGTGAGTATGGAGAAGATCTGAGCTCTTACACACACACTGGAAATGATGCATGGGGGAAGATCTACAGATTTTAGCATTATGTGTGAATAATGAGCAACTACACCAAAGTGAACCATTAACAAGAGAAGAACATGATATTTACAGTTACAGTGATCAGATAGTTTGATCAATAGCACAAGTGTCCTAATTCATAATATTATGTGTTCAGTTCACTCTTGATCATTATATGAACATCAGAATAAAAGCAGCTGTTGATTGTGTCTCATCAGCTCCTGTGATTCTGGATCCAAACACTGCTCATCCACGTCTCCTCCTGTCTGATGATCTGACCAGTGTGAAATGGAGCGAGAGCAAACAACCAGTTCCTGATAATCCAGAGAGATTTGATGATTATTACTGTGTTCTGGGTTCAGAGGGTTTTAACTCAGGAATATATTGCTGGGATGTGGGGGTTAAAGAGAGTCAGTACTGGAGTGTTGGAGTAACTACAGCATCAAACCAAAGGAAGGGGTGTGATTTCTATAACACTGATGTCTGGAGTGTGCAGTATGATCAGTATGGACTTTATGAACGGTCTGGTTTGTGTGTGTGTCACAATCATTATCTGTAGTCTTAAAAGTATATATATATATATATATATATATATATGCAGAGTTTGTTTCCAAAACGCGATAAACGCCTTTTTTATATATATATTTAGTTTCCGCCAAAATCAGTATTGTATCTGGTCCGTATTGAAAAGTCCATTTTTAATTTTACGCAAAATGCGATATCCGCCGAGTTATTCTGTCATGTTTTCTCCCTTTTTTTCCAAACCGCAACAAATGCCAGTCTCCCTTCCCTGCAGAATGCGATTTATTTGCTCAACCAATCACAGCCGCACCATTCCACGCACTCGGGAAAAAAAATAATACAATTTTATAATAAATCTTTGAAAATCAAAATCTGGATTTGAATTTTCAATGTTATTATTACCTAAAGATGCTATGTAAAAGTTTGAAACAGAAAATAGTGGTTTTCATCTTGCCACTTTCTTGGTAAAGAAAACATCTCAGGTTACTTATGTAACCATGGCTCCCTAAGTAAGGAATTAGACACTGCGTCCTCTACGGGTCGCTATGGGGAACGCCTAGTCGTGACCCGTGTCTGAAGCATACATTCAAAAACACCCAGTTTCTGAATCCAGCAGAGGGGGGTGCTCACCGAGGACCTACCCTAGAAAAGGACCGAAACACACAGGTCCCGGAAACACTGCAAAGAAAGCTCGCAGATGGATTATATCACACAACCACCAGCGCATTAAATACATATATATATATATATATAAGGGAAGATAAGGGCAGATGTAAACCCCCCCCAAAGGAAATGAGTAGATACTCAAGTATCACTCTGATACATAAAGCGCTGACGCCTCGTCTGGATCACATCCCTTAGGTCTTGCCTACATCCCTTTGACCCGCGATTCCTCCTTCCCCTACCCGCGGGCGGAGGAGGAGCACATGCAGATTGCCCCCTCGAGGACATCGCTGGCGTGCTCTTTGCCCAAACAACAGACGCAGAGATCGTGTGTGTCATCAGGTGTCAAATAACGACGACACGGATACACACATCCCCTAAACGCCTTGCTAGTGCTCGCCATAATGTAAGGAATAAAGATCGCTCTTACCACGGAAATGCACGCTTCAAACAAAACAGTCAGTGAAGACGAAGAAGAGGATGACGTGTTCTCCCGGTGCCTATTTATACTATAGTCGCACCGGTAGTGACGTCATGGGCTGTCGCCGGCCAACGTGTTGTTGGTGTTTTTGAATGTATGCTTCAGACACGGGTCACGACGTGGCGTTCCCCATAGCGACCCCTAGAGGACGCAGTTCGAAGTTCCCTTGAAAGGGAACACAGTTTTACTCAAATTAATCAAAATGGATTTATAGCATTTTGTAACCAAACTGTGATGATCTCTTGAATTTATTTTAACAGATGTGTGATTATGTGATATCAGTGCTATTTTCTGAATAAAAGGTTAAAGGGGGTGTCTAATGCTATTTCATGTTTTCTAGGTTAGAGTTATTTAAACTAAAATTAAATAACTGTTGTTACGTCTATGAGGTAATGCTGTTATGCTTGGGCTCTGTTGGTGTTTCTGTTGTTTTCTATTTCTTCTTCAGGATTGGTTGTGGATGTAATGCAAGGCTGTTGCTGATTGGACCAGAGAAGAGGCCTGGACTATTAATTCTTCTGGAAGTCCTCTGGAGGGAGCCCTCTGCCTCTCTGCTTGTTCTTGATTGACTGTTGTAGTACTGTGTTAGATGGTGGAAATGAAGTGTGACCGAGTATCATTTCTGTAGCACCTTTTCTTTGGGGTTTAATAGAGTGCTGTTATCCTTTGGATACCCTGTGACCTTTTATGTTAATAACATCAATGTCCTGTTGATTCTATCTGTATCTTCTTAATTTGTGAAGCTGTAAGGGGTGAGTGCCTTTTTTTCTTATGTTGGCCAAGAGGCCAGCACCTTTTCTCTTGTTTGTGGATAGGCAAGGAGATAGAGTATGTTATTGTGTGTTTTGTTTGCTTTTTATTTTTAATTGTGGGAAGGTAGCTCTTTGTGTGAAAGTTAGCCTGTTTGTTTGTTGTTTTGGCATTAGCTCACCCCTGGAGGTTTTGCTTCCATTATTTCTTGATTTTATTTTCTCCTGCTTTCTTTGTTATCTCTTTCAAGATATTCTTTGTAAACAGAAGAACAATGCTACAAAAAACAAACAAGGGAACGATAATTTATTTTGTTTTTCTTCTCTTTAGGGCAGCAGTAGCTCTAGGGGCATCCATATCAAAAAGTTGCAGGTCAGCCCACAATACAGCAAACATTTGAGAAACAAACAAAAAAAAAATCTACTGTTCCAAATATTCTGTATGTTGCTTAAAAATAAAATATATATGTATATATAAGTTGTTCTTTTTACCCAGACATTTTAGAGCTGTAACCGCAACACCGTGATTCCATGATATTTTTGCTTAAGGTTATCATAACGTCAAAATCTCATACCGGCCCATGCCTAGTTCACACAGTGCGAGTTTTCCGAAAATGCAGTCCTGAAAACGGGTGTTCGTTTGGTTATACAATGCAGTTGTCACTTCTGTAAATAACAGTGTGTGAACGTAACCGTATTAAGAACTCAAATACAGGACTGACAGCTGTATTCTGCTGCTGTGTGAACGTGCTCTGTGTGTCAATCATCAGCGTTTCGGGAGTGAGTCATGTTCCAAACAGAATGAGAGGATTCACTCCTGCAATTAAATGCGGTTGTCATTCGTGAAACTGTGCAGTGTGTACCTGGGCTTTGTTGTATTTTGTTTTCATGTGTGAATTTGAATTAAGTGGACAGTTCTAATATTCTCTAATTCTGTCATAATTTTTTTAAAGTACACATAAGCGTCTTCACACAGACTTGAAGCACCAGAGCGTCCAAACCTTTATTTTGTTTTCTAACAATTATGACAGACAATCATTCATATATAAAAAAAAAAATAACAATCTTGAGCTCAGATTCAAAACAGCAGCAAAGGGTCAAAGTACAAGACACAATCAGTAAGATAATAAAAATGCAGAAACTTTACCCTCTCAAAACACTTACCAGGAAATGACTGTCTCATTATTCCACTGCTTTCTGTCTTATCTGGATATATGGACAAAATCAAAAACGAAATAAGATCAAGAAGGATTCTTGAGAAGCTTGTTTTTGAATAGACAACAGATCTTTGTAATTCCTGTGGTTATTGATGGATTATTTGTAAAGAGTGAAAATGGATTCACCTTCTGTAGAAGAACTTTCTTGTCCCGTGTGTATTGAAATCTTCAAGGCTCCTGTTGTTTTATCATGTAGTCACAGTGTCTGTAAAGAGTGTCTTCAACAGTTCTGGAAAATCAAGGAAACTCAGGAGTGTCCTGTCTGCAGGAGAAGATGTTCAAATGATGCACCTCCATGTAATCTTGGCTTAAAAAACTTGTGTGAGTCGCTCCTAAAGGAGAGAAAAGAGAGGCATTCATCAGAGTCTGAGGAGCTCTGCAGTTTACACAGTGAGAAACTCAAACTCTTCTGTCTGGAGGACAAACAGCCGGTGTGTTTAGTGTGCAGAGATTCACAGAAACACGTCAATCACACATTCAGACCCATCGGTGAAGTTGTTCCAACTTATAAGGTAAGACAAATATCTCTTTTTTCATATGTAAAGAACATGTTAAAAACGCAATGCCAGTGCCGAGCCAGGTTTGGCCCAAACTTCTGGGAAGGTTAATTAGTTAAGGGTGTTTATAACAGAACCTATGCATACAATTCATATTTTATAGTATTCATTATTTTTTAATTACATTTATTCAATCATAGTTTCATTAAATATTTTCAACTGGTTTGTGAAAGATGTCATCAGCTTCAGAGCTTGTAACACTCCAAAGAGAAAGGAACAATTGAAATCGCATCATATGATCCCTTTAAAACCGAGGTCCTGTGGTGGCACTTCTTGTAAAAAGAGTGGGGCTGTATGATTGCAAAGTGCTTTGGGTGTACAGTAGTACATAAGAAAAGCATTAAATGCTTCATTCATTCTCTAACCATAATTTACAACAATAGTAAAGCCATCAAACAACAGGATGATAAATTCGGTGTGTCCAAACGTTTGACTGGTGCCATAGATGATGTGAGATGTTGACTCAGAAGATTGAAGTGGATGTGGTTTGATTTCAGTCTCAAGCTGATCACACAGAGCATCAGATTAAGAAGGAGTTTAAGAAGCTTCGACAGATTCTCAGAGATGAAGAAAAAGCTACAATCACTGCACTGAGGGAGGAAGAGGAGCAGAAGAATAAGATGATGAAGGAGAAGCTGGAGGAGATCAACAGACACATCTCAGCTCTTTCATACACAATCAAAGACACGGAGGAGATGATGAAAGCCAGTGACGTCTGCTTTCTGAAGGTCTGATTTCAGATCATTGATTGATTGATTGATTGATTGAGTTGTTGATGATCAATGGTGTGTTTGTTCTGCAGGAGTTTCCAGTCTCAATGGAAAGGTGAGTGATCTGCTGCTGTCTCTGCTCTCTCTGCTTCTGATCCAAAGCCACTGCAGTTCTGATCCTGAATGTTCTTCCAGAGTCCAGATCTCATCACAGCCGGGTCCACAGATGTCTTCTGGAGCTTTGATTGATGTGCCGCGTTACTTGGGCAACCTGCCCTTCAGAGTCTGGAAGAAGATGCAGGACATCGTCCAGAACAGTGAGTATGGAGAAGATCTGAGCTCTTACACACACACTGGAAATGATGCATGGGGGAAGATTTACAGATTAAAATATGTCTGATGTGTTTTGTCCTTTGGTCCAGTCTCATAATTCATAATAATCTGTGTATGGTCATCAGAATTAAAGCAGCTGTTGATTTTTTTCTGCTCAGCTCCTGTGATTCTGGATCCAAACACAGCACAGCCACATCTCGTCCTGTCTGATGATCTGACCAGTCTGAGATGGAGCAACATCAGGCAACCTCTTCCTGATAATCCAGAGAGATTTGACATCTATCCCTGTGTCCTGGGTTCAGAGGGTTTTAACTCAGGAACACACTGCTGGGATGTGGAGGTTAAAGAGAGTTCATCCTGGGGTCTTGGAATAACGACAGTATCAAACCAAAGGAAGGGAGGTGATTTCTTTAACACTGATATCTGGAGTGTGCAGTACAAAATGTTTGAAGACTTTGGCTTTCCAGTTAAACCGGTACTTCAGAGGGTGAGAGTTGATCTGGACTATGACAGAGGAACGGTGTCATTCTCTGATCCTGTAACTAACACACATCTACACACATTCACAACCACCTTCACCAAAACAGTCTTTCCGTTCTTTCATAGCATTTACCCTCTGAAGATCTTACCATTAAATTATTCTAGGTCTAATACAAACTACAACCAAAGTAAATTATAGCATGAACCAGGGGCGGTGCTAGGGGTGAGTTAAGGAGGCTGAAGCCCCAAATGTTTTCAGTAATGCCCTGAATGTTTTTATTACCATGTCTTGTGCGCATCAAGATTGAGTTTTCATGTGCATTAAAATCATTTCTATTAAACCAGCACTTAAACAGCACAATGCAGCTGCTTCAGGTATACTTACTGTAGCCTATAAATTCATAATACCGATCTCACCATCTGTTAAAATTAGATTATTGTTACTGTACTGTACATAAATGGTAAACTGAAGCAGGATGCCTTATCACACAGCCACTAAGTAAGGAAGTAAGGGAAAAACACAATGCAGCCAGCTGAGACTATGGTCCACTAGGCTAGAGAAAGTGATGGACTTCACATTGAGGAGAAGACGCACAAGGCTGGAGGAGAAACCGACAGCTGCAGCTTGGACTTGATAAGTACAGGGTGTCTGATGTTTGTTTTGGAGATGATGATGTTCATGTACTATACATGTCTGCCAAACCTGGGAACCTTTATGACATTATTACTGTATATTTTCTTTATTGTCTTCTTGTAATAAACACCTCAACAGCCAAATGAGGTATGCAAACCAAATGTTGTACACATGGGGTAAGTGAATCATATTTTTTTTTTTTTTTTTATGAATTCACAGGTATAAGCACTTATACCCAAATAGTGAGTTGTGTGAGCATGAATGAGTGCACACTCAATGTAATGTCTGTTTCATTCATACTGGTAGTCAGAGAGCAGAAACTCCACATGTGAGACTCACAAAAGTAACAGAACTGAAGACACTCCAGGAAATCCATAATATGGACAAAGACATCCAGCTAACGCTGTAGCTGAATATAATGCTGATAGAGACGTTTTACCTGATGAAACGTCAATACAATAAACATACGATTGTGACAATATATGGTTTATCTGTGTTCTTCAAGCCATCTCAGGTATAAAAAAAATAAAGTATATTTATAATGCAGTGTTAATCGACTTTTATCACTGTATAGAATACTATAAAAGCATGATTTTTGCCTCATTCTGTGATATGAAACCATGTCAGATCACAAAAGGAAGTTATTTCAAACACTCGACTTATGTTATTAAGTGAATCTGGACTAAATACATGTTATTAAATGTTCTGTTGGAGAACATATATATATATAAACAGGCTCACACATGCAGAACTATCGCACGTATACTAATGTGGTAAATTAATTAATCGAACAGACCGATTTTTTCTTCATATTTCGCCCTGTACAGCCCTGTGAATGTCTAATTTCTCTGTCATGTCGACATTGGCAAAGTTTCACCCATAATTTTAGCCATCCTTCTTGCTAGTAGTAGCTTCATAGACTAACCTACATCTGAGGTGTGTGATAGCCAGGAAACAGTGGGGGGTTGTGTTTTCTGTATTACATTAGGTTGAAAAAGACACACAATGAACTAAAGTAGCCTGGTTTGAAAATGTAAGAAATAGAAAGTGCAGATATTTGTGTAAAAAAAAAAAAAAAATGTTAAGGAGTGAGAGTAAAAAGTTGCCAGAAAAATAAATAGTGAAGTAAAGTACTGATACCAGAAAAAAATCTTCTTAAGAAGGATAGTAATGAAGTATTTGTACTTTGTTACTTCCCATCTCTGCTCGTGCCTGCTAACATTAATTTATTTGACACCGTAGGATAACTTCGTGCTTTTCTTATCTGCTGGCGTGGGCTGCCTACTGTTCCCAGGTATGTGCATTACACATTTACGTGGTAAGAACTGGTGTATTCATAGTTTTCACAAGACATCACACCCTTACAGGAACGCTCACATGGAGGGCAAAACAAGGCTTTCCTCCACCGACCGCCAGTTATTTTTATGAGGTTTGCATTAAGTAGTAATTTAGTAAGACGGTGATATTTAAAGGCCAAATTCAGTATACACTTTATTGATGATGCATATTGTACAGGCAAGCAGATGAACCCAGGATATAAACGCAATGTGAAAAGTTTAAAGGGGTCGGCGCAATAAAAATAACGACATAGCTGGTCTCATGGTGCCTTCGCATGCTATCACATTATGAGCTCAACAAATTCAAGCGGTCGACTTTACATTGCTTCCATATGCAATTTTTAACTACCACATTCTTATTTACGATCATTCTGGTAGCACGTAAAGGCAGCATCAGTGAAAACAAGCAGAGACAATGGTAGCTTTAGCAACATTAGCCTTACAGAGAGCCAAGAAGCTCTTTTGAAAAACAAAATATGACGCGTGATGCTAAAACAAGATGTTCATTTTTTCTCCGCCATCTTGATTGATGCTTATAATGAAATTGTGGTGTGCGTCATGGCAGGCGTGGCGTACTGATGTGTTCACTGCGCAGACTCATTGGCATGATTGAGAGCAAACGTGAGAGGTCACGGGCCTACGGCAGGGTGTGGCCAAGTAAAAAATAAAAAATCTCCAAAAAATCGCTAGTTTTATTTAAATATAGCTAAAATAGCTCCTTGTCGCAAAAAATGAAAAAAAGTCGCAGCTACAATGAGAAAGTAGCTAAATTTGGCGACAAAATCCCCAAATTGGCAACACTGATAGGGCAGAGATCGTCACAAATGGGCGGGACTTTCCCTAGTATGACGTTATTATAGGTAGAAATCTGAAACCGCTCGTTTGGAGAGACTGTTTATGATTTATTGGGATTATTAAAAAATGAGCAGGTGGATTTTTACCATTATAGGCTGGTTGTTTTCACACACTGGGGCCACACAACTGTGTTCAAACACCTTATAAAAGTGCATAATAGGTCACCTTTAAACTGCACAAAAACATCATATTATCCAGCATCCAATGATGGTTTATTTTAGGGATGTCCCAACCAGTTTTTTGCGCCCCTGATCTGATCCGAGTCATTGAATATTGAGTATCTGCCGATACCGAGTCCCGATCCGATACTTGTGTGAAAATATGAGGTATTGTCCAGTTTAAAACCACCACAGAAGTTTATCTGAGGTAAAGACCACACTCGGAAACTAAACAACTAACAGAGTTTTGGAGTTCTGCCTTAAATGTGGCTGTGCAATTTAATTAATTGTAATTTAATTACAAAATAAATGTAACTGTAATCTGTTACAAAGAGGGTTACATCTGAGTATTTTCACACACCCACATACAGATTTAATTGAATTATTTCCCAAATTGCAGTGACTGCTCTAAAATATGAGACTCCAATGTTTCAGGAGTTGAGGACACATGCATATTTGATAACTGTTTTATTTCCTATTTAGGTTTATGTATATTCTTTATTTTTTTTAAGATTAGCTGTTTTTCCAAGGCATTGTTTCCTGTCATAGCTATGACCATTTTTGGTTTTCATTTTACTTGGTTATACCATAGCGGTCATCTTTGTGTCATGACGCACAGTACATTTTGGTTATATAGGTGTTTACAGAATCCTGTATTAGGGATGTCCCAATGAGTTTTTGTGCCCCTGATCTGATCCGAGTCATTGAATATTGAGTATCTGCCGATACCGAGTCCCGATCCGATACTTGTGTGAAAATATGAGGTATTGTCCAGTTTAAAACCACCACAGAAGTTTATCTGAGGTAAAGACCACACTCGGAAACTAAACAGCTAACAGAGTTTTGGAGTTCTGCCTTAAATGTGGCTGTGCAATTTAATTAATTGTAATTTAATTACAAAATAAATGTAACTGTAATCTGTTACAAAGAGGGTTACATCTGAGTATTTTCACACACCCACATACAGATTTAATTGAATTATTTCCCAAATTGCAGTGACTGCTCTAAAATATGAGACTCCAATGTTTCAGGAGTTGAGGACACATGCATATTTGATAACTGTTTTATTTCCTATTTAGGTTTATGTATATTCTTTATTTTTTTTAAGATTAGCTGTTTTTCCAAGGCATTGTTTCCTGTCATAGCTATGCAAAGATTTGATTTCAAAAACAGTATCATAGCAATTAAACTATATATTATGATTTTAAACCTGTATTTAAAAAGTAAAAAGAGGTGCTGAAGTCTGATTTTGTGGTGGCTGTGCTTTAAAATTGAATTATAATATATATTTAATATATATTAAATATTTATTTAAATTATAATAATTAATTCAGGTGATGAAGGATTTTGAAGTGATCAGTGTTGAGTGCGACTGTAAGGTTAGCCCCAAATCATTCTTTGCAGCTATTACATTAATGAACATATTAAAGAAATCTCTGGTTTCTTATGTTCACTTTAAATTCCAGGAGGAGCTCAATACAGCACTGAAGTCTTTGCAAGAGAAACTTAAACACAAAGAAAAAATTAAAGGGGAGTTTGAGAAAACAGTTCAACACATCAAGGTGAGCACTGATTCTTCTGACGTAATTACAAATTGATTAAAACAGCCAAATTTGTTTGTCTGACATAATTACATGTTCATTTATTGAGTGCAACACACAGAAATATTGGGTAGAATGGTGAAACGCATGTATTTATTCACATATATAATAATTATATAAATTGTAAACGGTTCTTTGCTGTTCAGATATATATATTTTTTCTAGTCTGGAATTAAAACCCTCATATAGTTGGTAAAGTGTCAGGTCTCAGTTTATCCTGTGATGCCACCACTTTAGATGGTTTCTGTCGGGATTCTTGACACTTGGGTTGAAGCTCTTTATAGAAACATCTGGCAAGGTGGAGGGTTGATCTCTCTTTATTCTGGGTACAAAAATAGAGATTTTCAAATATAATTATAAAGACATGTCATGTATTCGTGTACTGAAGTATTTTAACATCAGATGTCCGATGACAAATCTTCTTTAATATTTTAATTCACTATCCAGGGTCAAATAAGGCAGACAAAGAGTTAACAAACATGAGACCCAAACAGGCAGTATGATAAAGTAGATATGTGGGGGCGTGTTAGAACGAGCCGTTTTAGGTAGGCGTGGCTGACTCTTAACTTTTATAAAGAATGTCTCTTTGGATTTGAGACTTTAGTCTTTGCAACTTTACAGATCTTCTTTATGCACCAAGAGCTTGTAACACTCCAAAGAGAAAGGAAAAATTTAAATCGCATCATATGACCCCTTTAATACTGATGTCTGGAGTGTGACATACAGACAGTTTGAACAGGATCTTGAGCGTGTGAGAGTTGATCTGGACTGTGACAGAGGAACAGTGTCATTCTCTGATCCTGTAACTAACACACATCTACACACATTCACAACCACCTTCACTGACACTGTCTTGCAATTCTTCTGGTGTGTGTGGTTTGCCCATCTTAGTATCTTACCATTCGATAGTCAGTAAACATTATCATGTTTCCAATGTTTAATCCAAGTGGACAGTTAAAAAATTCCCTAATTCTGTCATTAACTTTAAATGGACAGTGTATTAAGTGTATTTAAGCGTATTCATAGAGAACTGAAGCACCAGAACAGTTTCTTTCCATCCCTTCATCCCGTGTGTAATAATGTGTCAATCAGCTGATAATATGGCCTTTTATGTTGAGTATGTTTCAGAATTGTAAACAGTCCTTTGCTGTTCAGATATTATTTTTATATTTATTATTAAATAAATATATTTTTATATTTCTAGTCTGGAATTAAAACCCTCATATAGTTGGTAAAGCGTCAGGTCTGTTTATGTTTATCTGTGATGCCACCACTTTAGATGGTTTCTGTCGGGATTCTTGACACTTGGGTTGAAGCTCTTTATAGAAACATCTGGCAAGGTGGAGGGTTGATCTCTCTTTATTCTGGGTACAAAAATAGAGATTTTCAAATATAATCATAAAGACATGTCATGTATCCGTGTACTGAAGTATTTTAACATCAGATGTCCGATGACTAATCTTCTTTAATATTTTTAATCACTATCCAGGGTCAAATAAGGCAGACAAAGAGTTAACAAACATGAGACCCAAACAGGCAGTATGATAAAGAAGCAGAAACTCCACCCTCTTACAGCACTTACCAGGAAGTGACTGTCTTAATATTTCTCCTTTCTGTCATACTGACTGTCGACAAAAACATAAAGGAATTAGTGATCAGTAGAGAAAGAAGAGAAATACTTTCAAGAAGGATTGTTGAGAAGTTTGTTTCTAAACAGACAGCAGATATTTGTGATTCTCATAATTTTTAATTTTTACAACATTCAGAAAGTGAAAGTAAAGTTTAGATCGCTGGAGCTCAAAGAGTGAAAATGGATTCACTATCTGCAGATGATTTTTCATGTCCCGTGTGTATTGAAATCTTCAAGGATCCTGTTGTTTTATCATGTAGTCACAGTGTCTGTAAAGAGTGTCTTCAACAGTTCTGGAGAACCAAGGAAACTCAGGAGTGTCCTGTCTGCAGGAGAAGATCCTCAAGAGATGATCCTCCATGTAATCGTGTTTTAAAAAACTTGTGTGAGTCGCTCCTGAAGGAGAGAAAAGAGAAGGGTTCATCAGAGTTTGAGGAGCTCTGCAGTTTACACAGTGAGAAATTCAAACTCTTCTGTCTGGAGGACAAACAGCCGGTGTGTTTAGTGTGCAGAGATTCACAGAAACACGTCAATCACACATTCAGACCCATCGGTGAAGTTGTTCCATCATACAAAGTAAGACGGATTTAAATCTGAGGATATAAACTTATATAAGTTGTATATAATATACATATTTCTTTACACCATTTTGCATTTGTGTATTATGTACGCAAACATATTACAGAAATCTCTGGTGTCTAACAGATTTTCATTTTAATTTCAGGAGGAGCTCAATACAGCACTGAAGTCCCTACAAGAGAAACTTACACACAACGAAAAAATTAAAGGAGAGTTTGAGAAAACAGTTCAACACATCAAGGTGAGGAGTCTTGGCATTTTTGCAAATTTGATTAGAACAGCTGGATTGGGTTGCCTGACATAATTGCATGTTCATGTATTGATTGGAATAAACACACACAGTTGTTTGCATAAAATGGTGACCAAGCACAAGTCTCTGTTAGCTAGCTGCTTCATCAGAGGGGCGGAACTTACACGCAAGCTGCAATCCCTTTGGCTGGCACTCACCTGTCACCTTTCGCATTTTGATGTCAACAAATTAGTTTGGGTGAACTGAGGCAATGTCATTAATATTCATGATCCCATTAGCCTGTCAGCCATTAGGTCGATCAGACACTCAGCTTTTGACAATAGCCTATACATATTACCTGATGTGAGCAAAAAGAGAAGTCCATCCATCCATTCTCCACACCACTTGTCCTATTGCTTGTCCCACAGCTAGTCTATCCCAGCGTCTCGGGCCAAGGCAGAGAAAAACCCTTGACAGATGACTAGTCTATCACAAGGCTAACACACATGAACACATTCAAAAAGAGAAATAATTTTTGACTACTGTAAGTTCACATTGTTAAACTGATGAAAATATTTTACTTCATTTTTTAATAGTTAATTTTCATTTAAAGTATTTGTTAGTCTTCACAGAAACATTTAATGAACGTCTCAAGCACCACCAGCATATTATTGTTTTCTTATTAAAAAGACATTTGAAACTGCTTACTTTTGTGGGCAACCTGCCCTTCAGAGTCTGGAAGAAGATGCAGGACACCGTCCAGAACAGTGAGTATGGAGAAGATCTGAGCTGTCACTACTCATTCATTTCTATGGTATCTGCAAACAGTGATTGACAATCGTAAAACCATGAAGGAGATTCAATAGCATCAGGATATGTTGTGATTGGCTTATAAGACACACATGATCCAAGTTGATGGTTACGCTTTCTCTAATGGTATAGTTGAGGAGGTTGGTATCTCCTCATATAATAAGAAAATCTCTGGTTTGTCTGACTGAAAATGAACAGGGAGATCCTCTGAGTTTCAGTGTGTGTGTGTGTGTGTGTGTGTGTGACTGATGGTGTGAAAAGTTTAAAATGCATAATATTCGTTATTGTACTTGAAAATCATGTTTAAGTCATAATTCTCAGTTATTTGTGAATTAAATCAGCTGTAAAAGGGCGAGCTGTTTAAAGCCATCGTGCAAGAATCCAGTGTGTCCAAAGTGCTGGAATGCGGACATGGTTTATGCATTTCCTTCTGTAGGGATATGCTACTTTAGATAAAAACTAGCCTTTAAATAATATTAAAATAACGGCAATTAATGCCCATGCATCTTTCCTGTTGCCATAGCAGTTTCAAGTTAAATAAAACAAAGATGTTTGCATAGATATCTTCCTATATTTCAATGTATTTCATATTTCCCCTCATAATCTGGCAAGCAGTCTATCACCAGCCAATTTATTTTAAAGGGGTCCTGAACTGGCTTTTTTTATTATTATTTTATACTGTTGTCTGACGTCTACTTATGACGTCCGCGTGGTTTTTACGTTCAAAAACATCAAAATCAATAAGTAATAGGCTATTTTCTAACCTGGTTTTGAGGCTGGCTCGAGAAACGCTCGGGGGCGTGCTGCATTGAACACTTGGAAGTAAATGCCCACTGATATGATTGGATAACAGTTTTGCATAGTAAACACCTCCGGTTACTGTTGTAACCTCGTTTCCCTGAGAGACGGGAAAGAGACATTGCGTCAGGAATCTGACACGATGGGGGACTCCCTTCCTTCCTTAACCTACCTGAAATCGTATTGCACAACGCCAACTTCACAACATGAAGTTGCACTTCACACTGGCCAATGCTAGCCAAGACGGTGAAAAGGGGCGGAGCCACGCCGTTATATAATGCACCGTCTTGGTAGCATAAACTCAGAATCTTCCGACTGAACTACCAGCACAGCAGATCTGAGCAGTAAACAAGGCCGTGTACGCAATGTCTCATTCCCGTCTCTCAGGGAACCGAGGTTATGACAGTAACCGGAGACTCTCCCTTTTGAAGACGGTTCACTTCGACATTGCGTCAGGAATCTGATGCTATGGGGACTTTATAGAACAAAGCCGTGAGAACAGGGAAGAGAAAGCTCAGCCTCGGCAGGGCTAACAGTGCGCTACACACCAAACACTCCCCAACCAATCACAGACGACCCCTTGACAGGCCCCCAGGTGATTGGATATATATTCCCACCAGGAGAACCAATCAGATCACTTAGAACCCAAACTCAGCCTTTTTGTTGAGAGAACGCTTATGCCAATGTACTAAAGATAGGACGTTATAGAGCACAGCAATATGCATGTATATAAGCATGTAAATGCAAAATATAATAATGCAGACACAGGATGTGAGCGGCGCGGCCGGGCACAACGATAACAGTATATACACTCAGCAAGCAGCCATAGCCGGTACTAGTGCATAAACACAAGAAGCCATAAACAAGCCGGTGCACACCGCGAGGACAGAGACGAACTGCCATCTTGTGTCTCGCTAATCCTTAAGCAGTAATACAGTGAGAGGGCGAAGCGCACAATAACAATATGTGTCACAAAGCTCACTCCAGTGGTACTAAGTGAGCACCGCTGTCTGGGTATGGTGGTTGCCCCGCCTCCGAATTCCAACTATACGACCTAGTCAAAACCACATAGAGTCTAGCGGCTAGAAGCCACATGTGGAAGCACTGGTTGAGCTCACAGACAAGACCTGTGAGGCCAAGGAGCACATGTCCAAATTGTAAAATCTGGCGAACGTATTCAGCGAAGACCATCCAGCTGCCATACAAATGTCTTTGATAGAAACGTCCTTAGTCCAAGCCCACGAGGAGGCGACCACTTTCGTAGAATGAACTCTAACGCCAATGGGACATTCTATTTCCTGGCTAGAATAAGCCAACGCAATCGCATTGACTACCCAATGTGATAGCCGCTGCTTAGAAAGAGGCTGCCCTTTAGTTCCGCCTGCAAAGCACACAAACAGCTGCTCAGATTGACAAAACTGAGCCGTGCGGTCAACATAAGCATGCAAAGCTCGTACAGGACATAGGACATGATGAGGGCTATGGAGTGAAAGCAGAAAGCGTCACCACTTGCACTCTGAACGGCGTCGAGAGTGACTTGGGCATGTAGCCCAATCTTGGCTTGAGTGTAACATTACAATCACCTGGTCCAAACTGCATGCAAGCAGCATTCACAGATAGCGCTTGTAAGTCCCACACGTGCTTGACCGAAGATTGACTGAAGCCTGAAGCAGCTCAAAGGGCGGCAGAGCCAGCGCCCCCAGCACCAGAGCCAGATCCTAGGATGGCACAGTGGGAGGGTGAGAGGGTCTCAGCCGTCTCACACCTCTCAAAAATCTGATCACCAAATCGTGTTTACCAACCGAGTGCCCATTGATAGTAGTGTGAGAGGCTGAGATAGCTGCAACATAAACCTTAAGGCATACTGCCACTGTTGCAGAAAGCCCAGAATGTCAGACACGGGACAGTTCTCCGGGTTGCAGCCATTTGATTCACACCATTTAACAAAGACTGCCCATTTAAGAGCATACAATCGTCTCGTAGAAGGGATTCGCGCCTCCATAATCGTGTCCATCATGCGGCGAGACAGGAGGTCCCGTCTCAGCAGGATCTGCCATGGGGAAACCGTCAGTATCTCCAGCAGGTCAGGGAACCATGGTCTGTTTGGCAAGTATGGAGCAATTTGAATCACCGGCGCCCTCTCCTCTTTGATTTTGTGCAACACTTGTGGTAAAATCTTCAGCGGGGGGAACGCATACAGATGGGCTTTCAGCCACGGCATTGTGAGTGCGTCCCCGCCCAGGGGAGAGAGTGACAGAGAAAAGAACAGCGGGCAATGCGTGTTCTCCTCTGTCACAAACAGATCCACTTCTGCCTTCCCGAACCGCTCCTAGATCAGTCTCACTGACCCGGGGTTCAGCCTCCATTCTCCGTGAAGAATCCCATTCCTCGATAGCATATCTGCGCCGCTCTTCAGGCAACCCGGGACGTGCGCTGCACGAATGGAGAGCAGATGGTGATTGGCCCACAGCAACACTCGTGCCGTCTGTTCGCAGAGGGCTTTCAAGCGTACCCCACCTTGGCGGTTTATGTACGATACGACCGATGTATTGTTTGGGCGAATCAGCATATGATGCCTCCGTACCTGCATGAGGAAGCTCCGGAGGGCTAAAAAGGCTGCTTTCAGCTCGAGGCGATTTATGTGCCACATCCTCTCCGACTCCGTCCAGGAGCCCGAGGCCGGTATGCCGTCGCAATGCGCTCCCCAGCCCTTCATCGACACATCCGTCGTGACCAGTCCCATCTGGACGCCGCGCCGGTACAGGTTGGGGGCTCGCCATGGTTTCAGCGGACTCAGGCACCTGCGAGTGACCACCACGCGAGTGTGGGAACCGCCGCGGTGGAGATTTGACACTCAACGCAGAGGCAAGAGCATTACCGGTTGCACGGGGAGGCTGTGAGCCCGAGTCTATTAACAATTCCCCCACCGAACATAGAGTGTGTGGAACCGTTATAACTGGAGGAGGAGAGGAATGCTCTTTTTGTGAGGGTGTCACAGACTTTATTACATTCTGAACAGACACAACAGAGACATTCTCGTGGTCGCCTGCAACCGCCAAGGAGACCTCGTGAGAACATTTCGGTCGCTTTACGGCGGGCCCGCAGCTAGGCATTCTCCTTCTCCGAATAATCCCTTCAGGAACGAGACCTATGATCCAATGGAGGGGGGCCCCCAGGACAGCCGTCCTTCTTCTTGGGACTGTGACGCAAGTCCTCTGTCATGCGGTTTTGGCACGAACAGAAGGCTCCTGATCTGGCGTCGATGCAGCGGGAGCTGGGGGGGCATGCTTCGCTGGGCGGCAGGAAGCAGACGTTGACCTACTTCGTGCTGAGGGTTGCGGCGCTTTAGCACGGCGTTGCAGGAATAGACTCATTGCTTTGGAGCGTTTCTGAGCTTCTGAAAAGCGCTCCGAGATGGCCTCCACGGCATCTCCAAAGAGGCCGGAGGGAGACAAAGGCACATTGAACAGAGCCTTCCTGTCCACATCCTTTAGCTCTGTCAGCATCAGCCACAGATGCCGGTGGAGCACCACCATGTAACCCATGCTTCGTCCGATCGCCTGGGCCGTCTTTTTAGTGGCTTTTAAGGCGAAGTCCGTTGCCGCACGCAGATCCTTAAACGCCTCAGGATCCGTCTCCCCCTCGTCCAGGGATTTCAGGAGCTGTGCCTGAAAAACCTGTAGCACTGCCATCGTATGAAGCGCTGAAATCGTCTCTGTCGAGGCAGCGTATGCTTGATCCGCGATGTGGGCGGTCAGACGGCAGGGCTTCGATGGCAGCATCGCCTCCGCTTTCAGAGAGGCCGACGAGGGGCAGAGGTAGGTGGCGACAGACACCTCGATGGGCGGAATGCGCATATAACCTCGTGCCTTTTATTGAAAATATGTGATCCACCAGCGTGGGTGCGAGCCGACTGGGGCGCAGCCCACGCCTCAGCGACTTCCTCGTGCAGATCGGGAAGGAATGGGGCTCGCTTCCTCGGCACAGCAGCTCGGCGGCCCGAGGAAAGGAATCAAGAATCCAGCTTACTCTTAACAGGTTTCTTTAAGAGTACTGCTGAGTACCTACTGCTGCTTCCGCATGGGCGAGACCCAGGCACAGGATGCAGTACTCGTGGGTGTCCGGAGCCTTGATGGGTCCCGAACACAGCAATAACTCGACATGCTGGAACGTCAAGAGGGAAATTAGTCTTCTTGCGTCTTCTCCACAGCTGTCTTGAAGTAGGATGCTTGAAAGATGAAGATTCTGAGTTTATGCCACCAAGACGGCGGATTATATAGTGGCGAGGCTCTGCCCCTTTTCGCCATCTTGGCTGGCATTGGCCAGTGTGAAGTGCAACTTCCTGGCGTTGTGCAATAACATTTCAGGTAGGTTAAGGAAGGGAGGGAGTCCCCCGTCGCGTCAGTCGAAGTGAACCATCTTCGAAAGGGAACTAACTTTCTGTGTGTTTGTTTGACAAGCAATGTCCTTCGTAATTGGAGCCTTCTGTGACTTTGGTTAGACACGTACACATAATCAGGACATATCAAATGATCTCTAACAAAGCAATAGTGACACATAATACAAGTTTTGTACAAAGCATTGCTTTTTAATCTCAGTCTCTCTGCAAATCCAGCGTCGACCTGTGTCTTGTTTACAAAGGAATCCTCAGTGACATAAAGTTCAACCACGCATTCCTAATATTTGAATCCGAAGGAAGGTTATGCAGCGACTGTGTTCTTCCACAACCAGGCACTGCACAATATTTTATGATCTTTAACGGCATGTTTATTGCGTGGTTGCTCGATCCGGTTTAGCGCCACTTATGTTATTTCCCTACTGTGTCATGCATGAATCAGTGAGCGGGGCTACAGAATTAGGTTTTGATATTCTTCTGTGGAGGCGGTGTTTAACCCATCTATGACGTCATTCATAGGCACATTCCAGGATCTGGTGTTCGCTGGACCTGGTGTCAATAAAAGCTTTTGCCGGTTCGAGACTCGAACCCGCAACCTTGGGTTACGAGTCCGACTCTCTAACCATTAGGCCACGACTTCCCCCATGTACAATGTACAATGATCTCTTATATGTCAAAAGCTCAAGTAAAAGCTGATTTCTCAATTCATGACCCCTTTAAAAAACACAAATATATATATATTTTTTTTTTTGCATGCACAGTGTGTGCTAAAAAGGTTTAAAATCTAAATGTTGCCATATAAACTGTATAACTTATACTATATGAACATATAACTTGTTTGTCCACAGTTTGAAAGTACCAGGACAGTTTAAATTACTGAATTACTGACTAAATAATAATGAAGAAAAACAAAAGCACAACCTGTGCGTTTATGGGTAAGAGGTTAAATGTTCTTATTAAATATTGCTTCTTGAGTAAATGTGACTTCAAGCATCAAGTTAAGCACTGGGAAAGCATATCTCAAGCACTCTGTCAGTACCTTACGCAGTAACCGGTGTCGTGAGAAACCGGGTCCTTCAGGACGACAAGCTATCCTGCTTGTTCAAAGAACTTTTAAAGGGTACACGCAGACATGTTAAAGGAACACGCCACTATTTTTGAAAATAGGCTCATTTTCCAACTCCCCTAGAGTTAAACAGTTGAGTTTTACCGTTTTCTAATCCATTCAGCCGATCTCTGGGTCTGGCGGTAGCACTTTTAGCTGCAGCTTAGCATAGATCATTGAATCTGATTAGACCGTTAGCATCTCGCTCAAAAATGACCAAAGAGTTTCTATATTTTTCCTATTTAAAACTTGACTCTTCTGTAGTTACATCGTGTACTAAGACCGACGGAAAATGAAAAGTTGCAATTTTCTAGGCTGATAGGGGAGTTGGAAAATGAGCCTATTTTCAAAAATAGTGGCATGTTCCTTTAAGACCTAATATAATGAACATGAACAAATGTTGCTGAAGATACACAGAATGTTTACAGTTTTTCATCTATAGCACAAGTCAAAACAGGTCTACCTGTTATATTGTTAACTATGAATTACACCTGAAGTGCACACATCCAACAGGCCAAGAGCTCATTGTGGGTGCACAACCACAAAAAGTTCATTTTAGGCTCAAAATGTCATCTGTGGTGAGAACATAAATATTTTTCTACTTTTGGAGCTGTGGTGTGCCAACTTTGATCTTCCTTTATATTGTTAACTATCCCATAGTATCAGTTACTCTTGACATAAGACAGACATACTGAATCACATATTCAACACTCAAAACTCAGTGGTTGATGTAATGCAACATTAAATAATAAAAAATAATAAAAAATAATAATAATAATAAAAAAATAGTGTGTAACTAATAACAGCACTGACAGTGATCGATAGGACGAGTGCCATAATTCATAATAATCTGTGTTTGGTTCACTTTTGATCATTATATGAACATCAGAACAAAAGCGGCTGTTGATTGTGTCTCATCAGCTCCGGTGATTCTGGATCCAAACACGGCTCATCCACTTCTCATCCTGACTGATGATCTGACCAGTGCGAGCTGGAGTGACAACAAACAACCACTTCCTGATAATCCAGAGAGATTTGACATCTATCGCTTTGTTCTGGGTTCAGAGGGTTTTAACTCAGGAACACACTGCTGGGATGTGGAGGTTAAAGAGAGTCTATGCTGGCATCTTGGAGTAACTACAGCATCAAACCAGAGGAAGGGAGATGATTTATTTGATACTGGTCTCTGGAGTGTGCAGCACGGACTGGCTGATTATTTTGGTTTTCCTGTCAAACAGAATCTTCAGAGGGTGAGAGTTGATCTGGACTATGACAGAGGAACGGTGTCATTCTCTGATCCTGTAACTAACACACATCTACACACATTCACAACCACCTTCACTGACACTCTCTTCCCATTCTTCTATAGTTTTGCCCCTCTGAGGATCTTACCGTTCGATAGTCAGTAAATGTTACAGCTGTAGGTCTGGATCTTCCTGCTTTCATCATGTTTCCAATATTTAATCCATATCACACGAGTAAGAGTGCTGTTGATCTGAATATCAGTAGGCTATGGCTGTGATTGGGCCGCAGCTGATCACATGACTGATATCAGCACTACAGACACACTGTCAGTGCAAACTATAATGTTCACATTGCTTTGGTTTCTTTGTCATTGTTTTCACCTTGAACACATGGTAGACATACTACTTCCGTCTTCAGCTTTACTTTTTCACTAACTGTTTATGAACGTACAGATGCATCCTAAATGCCTGTAAGAGCTATACTCTATTGTGCTTATGGGTAAATTCAAAAGTTTATAATTTTATGATATCTTAAATTTTTTATTTCAATCATGACAACGCTCAAAATAGTTTAGTATGCTGATGGATATAACAACGTTAATGTATTTGGTCTTGGTGGAATAGATATGTTACGCTGCTGCTGCTGATTACTGCTACTTCTGTTATTGTTGCTGCAAGTATAATTAAGTGATAATTAAATTAGAACAGAGAGAATATGTATGATGCAAATAGAAAAAAGCTTCAACCAATAACATCACTCAGAAATCAGATGAAAATGTCAGTAACAAGTGTATATGAACATTACTTGACATGTATTTATATATCATCATAGTGTTTGCTGTACTGCCTTTATAATTCATGCTGATTTAAATAAATAAATATCAGAAAGAAAAAAGCTTAAATATATATTTATATATAGTTTAGTGCTCAAAATTATTCATAATTATTCGTATTATTTAGTGTTTTTGAGTTGTCTTCGGTAATGTAAGAGTTTTACAATGTCTTCATGTATTTATTAGGTGACAGACAACTGAAAGAGTAACAACGTGATATTTCAAGAAATATGTTATTTCATGGGTATTTTATTGACGAATATAAAAAAAAATATTTTTTTTTTTTTTTATTGTTTTACAAAGTCGAAAGTCCTTTTCAATAATCAATAGAAAAGCCTTGGTTCTTGATCACGGCCTCCAAACGCTTCTTGTAGGTCTCCACAAGTTTTCTACAGGTCTGCTGAGGGACGTTTCCCCACTCTTGCTTCACAATACCTCCAGTTGTTGGAGATTGGAAGACTTCCTAGCCCTGACCCGGGCCTTCAACTCTTTCCACAAATTCTCAATTGGGTTCAAGTCAGGGCTCTGACTTGGCCACTCCAGAACGTTGATGTTATTGTCCCTGAACCACTGCTTGAGCACTCGCGCTGTATGCTTCGGGTCACTGTCCTGCTGGTAGGTCCAGTCCTCTGGCAGGGTGAGCTGTCCTGACGCCACAAGTTTTTCGTCCAGAATCTTGAGGTAGTCCTCCTTTTTCATGATATCATCTATCTTAGCGTTTTTACCTGTACCACTGGCAGAGAAGCATCCTCATAGCATGATGTGACCACCACTGTGTTTGACTGTTGGGATGGTATTTTTAGGATTGAAAGCTTCCCCTTTCTTATGCCAAACATATGCAACATCCATATGTCCAAAGAGAATTTAGTCTCTTCTGACCAGAGCATGGATGACCACAAGCTTGGATCTCGATCTAAGACACCCCTCACAAAGGCCAGACGTGCAGCCCGATGTCTCTGGGTAAGGAGTGGTGTCTTTCTGGGACGATGTCCATAAAGACCACCTCGATGCAAAATTTGCTGAACAGTGGATCTTTATACCGTCGTTCCTGCTTGGTGGAGGGAGTCCATTAGGGCTTTGGTGGTGATACGAGGGTTGTTGCTTGCGTTGTGGCAGATCTTTCTAGAGACTATAGAGGATACCATGTGCCTCCTGCCACTCCCATCCAGGTTTTTAACAGTGTTGAACTTCTTGTTGAAGTTCACTTATGATCTCGAACTTCTTGATTATACTCTGTACGGTTGATACAGGAACATCCAATTCTTTCAAAATGGCCTTGTAGCCTTTGCCTCTAGGATGGGCTTTGACAATACATGAACGTACTGTAGATCAAGACATAGTTCTTTCTTTTTGGCCATGATGACAGTGCTGAGGATAATTAAAGCTTTGCCCCCTTAATTAATTATTTGCAGAGCAGGTGATACCATTTAACATTATTAGGCCTAAATTGATTTGGGATAAGAATTTTAAATTGATTGTCAATGATTATGGTCATGTGCACTTTCACAACAGAAGGTTTTTTTTTTCTTTCTGAGATTGGCAATAGGGTATGATTAATTTTGAACAGTTTCAAAAGATAATCTCTGGCCACATCTACTGATTATGCGAATAATGTTTAACCAACACATATGCAGGATTCTGCATAGCAGCTAATAGATATTTGATACAATGAAAGTTCCACCAAAGTAGTTTTTATCAATTAAAAAAGAAAAGAAAAATGAAAGATTTTTCCAAGGGGAAAAGGGTATGAATAATTTTGAGCACAACTGTGTGTGTGTGTGTGGTTACCCCATCCAAAGAGCTTCTATATATATATATATATATATATATAGCTTTTAACTATATATATTTAACTATTTGACTATCCAACGTTCCTGTTGGATAGTCAGGTAATGCTTGTTCAATCCTGTAATATAATAGCAGCTATTAGTAAAATGACCTATGGCATTCTCTCTCTTGTGTGGTTCTTTATACCAAGTTCCCACATGTTATTTGATGCTATAAAAACAGGGTGTGGCGTCATGATTGTGTGCTTGTGACTGGATCTGCAGGAGTTTGGGTAAGACTTTGATACAGCGGCTCCAGCTCATGATCATTACTGCACAGACTCGGGCTCCAAATAAATCACTACTGTGCAGACTCGGGCTCCAAATAAATCACTACTGTGCAGACTTGGGCTCCAAATGACGTCACTGGCGTAAGATGACAGCCACCATAGCTGGGTTATTTTAGCCTCACTTTTCTAGCGGAAGAAAGTGCAGACACGGTTTCCTTTTTTTTTTTTTTTTTTTTTACAGTCTATGGTCCCAGATCTGAAAAATGCCAAATCTCATTGCCCTTTACGCACAGTAAATCCACACTATCTCTAATACAGCTTTGGAGTGTTATTTTAGGCTAAGCATAGCCCTGGAATTCACAGATGTTGAGGAAAACTTTGCCGTGTAAGTCATTAATACAGGAAATACGTCATGTAAGTTGTCAAGTGCAAAGACCGTAACCACTGAGACAGACATTGTGCAACAGGCCTCAAAAACTCCACCCAAATACAACACTTACCAGGAAGAGACTGACTTATTTCTCCTCTCTGTCATACCAACTCTCTTCTTTCTTGACAAAAGCAAAAACATAAAAAGAATCGGCGTTCAATAAAGATTGAAGAGAAAAACGTTCAAAATGGATTTTTGAGAAGTTTGTTTTTAAACAGAAAGCAGATCTTTGTGATTCTTGTTGTTTTTCATTTTTGCAACATCATTCAGAAAGTGAAAGTAAAGTTTAGATCGCTGGAGCTCGAACAGTGAAAATGGCTTCACTATCGGAAGATGATTATTTTTGTCCTGTGTGCTGTGAAATCTTCAAGGATCCTGTTGTTTTATCATGTAGTCACAGTGTCTGTAAAGAGTGTCTTCAACAGTTCTGGAGAACCAAGGAAACTCAGGAGTGTCCTGTCTGCAGGAGAAGATCCTCAAATGATCATCCTCCATGTAATTTTGCGTTAAAAAACTTGTGTGAGTCGCTCCCGAAGAAGAGAAAAGAGAGCCGTTCATCGGGATTTGAGGAGCTCTGCAGTTTACACAGCGAGAAACTCAAACTCTTCTGTCTGGAGGACAAACAGCCGGTGTGTTTAGTGTGCAGAGATTCACAGAAACACGTCAATCACACATTCAGACCCATCAGTGAAGTTGTTCCATCATACAAGGTAAGACAGACCTATGTGGATTAAAACTTAAATCATAAGTTGTATATTAACAATGTATAAATTTCTCAGTAGGCTACCATTTTGCTCATTCTTTGCAGCTATTACATTAATGAACATATTAAAGAAATCTCTGGTTTCTTATGTTCACTTTAAATTCCAGGAGGAGCTCAATACAGCACTGAAGTCTTTGCAAGAGAAACTTAAACACAAAGAAAAAATTAAAGGGGAGTTTGAGAAAACAGTTCAACACATCAAGGTGAGCACTGATTCTTCTGACATTATTCACAAATTTGTTTAGAACAGCTGAATTGTTTGGCGGGAGGAGAATCTTCCATATGACGGCGCGTTGTTCACTCTGAGTGTAGATCCAGTGTGCTGTGTTTGTAGAAGTCTAGCATTCCAATCAGCATTGGCGCCTCTAAGGCCTCCACTCTTGTCAAACTCCGCCTCCACTTGTTCGTGGGAGGATCACTTTGAAATTGAAAAGGACAAAACTCACAAGCAAGCATGGAGACAACATACTCAACCATGTTTTATTTCCCTTGTAAATGAGATGAATTTTGTGTTCACGCAGCAGGTCGTCCAAGTGTTTAACTCACTCTATCTCAGTTGGACTAACGTGCCTTAACCTTTAACCGTCTGCACTTTCAGTGAATCATTTTAGGCGAACACAGACAACATGTTTAATATTCATGAGCCCAACAGTTGACAATATGCATAAATCTTAATGAAGATGTGAGCTGAGAGAAGTCGTCATTGACTATTGAAAGTTAAAAGATGACAATAATTTAAAATTGAAGTAACTTTTAGTTTTCATCTCAATGCACGTTTTTAATACTTTTTCACAGAAACACTAAATTAATGACAATGTCTCAAGCATCAGCAGCTCATAACTGTATTTAATTTATGCATTCATTCATATGTGTGAATTTGTTCTTTACATATACAGTATATATATATATATATATGTGTGTGTGTGTGTGTGTGTATGCATACTTCATTCAGTGGGTATGCTTACAAATGCTATCACATATAAATTGATCTCATTAATAGCTATTTAAAACGATGATTTTGTGACAAAAAAAATTTAATGTTTATTTTTCCCCTACAGAGACAGAACATCTACTACAGTACTAGTGCTTCAGAAAGTTAAAATTGTAGTTAACTAACCCACATTTATCTACTCGCTCTTCATGCTGCTCCAGAATAAGTTGCATCTTTGAGATGACTGAAGTGAATGTGATTTGATTTCAGTCTCAAGCTGATCACACAGAGCATCAGATTAAACAGCAGTTTGAGAAGCTTCATCAGTTTCTCAGAGATGAAGAAGAAGCTACAATCACTGCACTGAGGGAGGAAGAGGAGCAGAAGAAGCAGATGATGGAGGAGAAGCTGGAGGAGATCAACAGTCTCATCTCAGCTCTTTCACGACTGATGTGCCGCGTTACTTGGGCAACCTGCCCTTCAGAGTCTGGAAGAAGATGCAGGACACCGTCCAGAACAGTGAGTCTGGAGAAGATCTGCGCTCTTACACACACTGGAAATGATACATGGGGGAAGATTTACAGATTTAAAGATGCCTGATATGTTTCTTCAATAGGAGAAGTGTTGTTAATACATAATAATCTGTGTTCGGTTCACTCTTCATCATTATATGAACATCAGAATAAAAGCAGCTGTTGATTGTGTCTCTTCAGCTCCTGTGATTCTGGATCCAAACACTGCAAATCCACGTCTCGTCCTGTCTGATGATCTGACCAGTGTGAGATACAGCGAGGAAAAACAGCCCCTTCCTGATAATCCAGAGAGATTTGATGAGTGTCTTTGTGTCCTGGCTTCAGAGGGTTTTAACTCAGGAACACACTGCTGGGATGTGGAGGTTAAAGAGAGCTCACACTGGAGTGTTGGAGTAACTACAGCATCAAACCAGAGGAAGGGAGATGAATTCTTTAGCACTGCTGTCTGGAGTGTGCGGTATGATCAGTATGGACTGTCTGAAAGGTTTGGTTTTCCTGTTAAACAGAAGCTTGAGTGTGTGAGAGTTTGTCTGGACTGTGACAGAGGAACAGTGTCATTCTCTGATCCTGTAACTAACACACATCTACACACATTCACAACCACCTTCACTGACACCGTCTTTCCATTGTTTCGTAATCTTGATGAAAAAACCTATCTGAGGATTTTACCAGTTAAACACTAACAACAGAAAATCACTGTTGAATCTGCTAATAAATCAATTACAAAGATAAATAAATGTAAGATACAAGATAAGAATAAGATATAAAAATCTTACATATTTATTCTGTGGAATCAGAAATGTATGTAGTTAATAGTACAAACTGGCCAGTACAAACATAAGTTTGATATTCAAATGGATAAATATGAATGTTCTGCATCAGTAAAAAAGGATAATGATCTTTAACTTATTTGATCCAACTTATCTTATAAGACTAGAGTATGAGAACACTCCTTCAGAGCTTCTTTTGAACTTTACAGCTTATTTTGTTTGTTGTAACTTTTCCAGAGTATTACAAATAAAAATGTTTTATGCAAACAATAATATGCATTTGTGACACTTGTGAACACACATAGTGTAAACTTGTAGTTTATTTGGCTAAGCAGAGTATTAGCACTACCTAGTGGATATATTGGGTGAATTACAAGTGGCATTTTGGTGTACTTAAAAGACACTGAAGGACACTCAGAATCAGAATACATTTTATTAGTCAAGTGAGCACGACAGACTGTTGTGCAATTTGTTGTGGTACTGGGCATTCCAGTACTAAACATTAATACATTATATAGAATATTTACAAAAATGCAGTTTACGCAAGTATAGGCCTATGCAAGTTGTTTACACACAGAGTACAGGTGCAGAGATTTTCTGTGCAGGTGTCCTGACATTTCATCCTACCCGTCAGATTGTCCTACCAGAGCTTACTGCACATGTGCACATACTGTATACATTTTCTCACATTGAACAACACATAATTACTGTATTTGCATTACTGTAAGGGTAGGTTTAGGGTTAATAAAACATAATCGAATGGGTAGCATTTTTGTTGTGGCATTGACAGGGTAGCACAAATCGTCAGGACACCGGTTTATGAATAGTGAATGAATTCAAACGTGTAAGAGCTTCTCTTATAATTTCCTCTGAAGCTGCTCCACGTTTTGAGTGTGTTGAGCTGCAGGTCGCTACTTATTTGATCCAACTTATCTTATAAGACTAGAGTATGAGAACACTCCTTCAGAGCTTCTTTTGAACTTTACAGCTTATTTTGTTTGTTGTAACTTTTCCAGAGTATTACAAATAAAAATGTTTTATGCAAACAATAATATGCATTTGTGACACTTGTGAACACACATAGTGTAAACTTGTAGTTTATTTGGCTAAGCAGAGTATTAGCACTACCTAGTGGATATATTGGGTGAATTACAAGTGGCATTTTGGTGTACTTAAAAGACACTGAAGGACACTCAGAATCAGAATACATTTTATTAGTCAAGTGAGCACGACAGACTGTTGTGCAATTTGTTGTGGTACTGGGCATTCCAGTACTAAACATTAATACATTATATAGAATATTTACAAAAATGCAGTTTACGCAAGTATAGGCCTATGCAAGTTGTTTACACACAGAGTACAGGTGCAGAGATTTTCTGTGCAGGTGTCCTGACATTTCATCCTACCCGTCAGATTGTCCTACCAGAGCTTACTGCACATGTGCACATACTGTATACATTTTCTCACATTGAACAACACATAATTACTGTATTTGCATTACTGTAAGGGTAGGTTTAGGGTTAATAAAACATAATCGAATGGGTAGCATTTTTGTTGTGGCATTGACAGGGTAGCACAAATCGTCAGGACACCGGTTTATGAATAGTGAATTAATTCAAACGTGTAAGAGCTTCTCTTATAATTTCCTCTGAAGCTGCTCCACGTTTTGAGTGTGTTGAGCTGCAGGTCGCTGTGAGCCAATCATTATCTGCTCCTTTCTCCAGAGGTCAAAACAAAAATGAGCAGCTGAAATCTTTCATAAAGATTTTCAGTCTTCCATAAAGACATTTTCAGTCGCCAGGCGTTATTGTATTGTTGTGTTCATAGCGTGCAGCTCGTGAGGATTCAGGGAGGTATTCCAGAAAGCATTATGTTTTTAAAGGGATGGGAACACAAATTAAGATATTTTTTATGCATTCCGAGAGCTCTTTGACCCTCCCATAGACAGCAAGGGTACTACCATGATCAAGGTCCAGAAACATAGTAAGGACATCAGTAAAATAATCCATGTGACATCAGTAGTTCAACCGTAATTTTACGAAGCTATGAGAATACTTTTTGTGCACAAAGAAAACTAAAATAACGACTTTGTTCAACAATTCTTCTCCTCCTCATTCAGTCTGGTGTGGCTTGCCTCCATTTTGGAGAGTATCATGACGCATGCGCACACTTCCGCTTCGTGTAAACAAGGCATGCTGACACATGTCCGTGTTGACGTAAGCAGCAGGGCAATGCGCATGCATTGTTTACATGAAGTGGAAGTGAGCGCACGAGTCGTTTCGGCTTTCGGTTCCAAAAACGGATATTACTTTCAGCATAGGCAGGCGCCCCCCTTTTTTTTTCTAGGTTTTTAATGTTTATTTTTCAGTGTTAATTAAAGTGACACTGGGAGTAAAAAAAAAAAAACAGGAATATCATTAGGAAATCCTAATGCCATCAAGGAAATCCAAACCCCATCAAGCGCCGCCACAGCCAAATGGGTGCCTTGAGCAAAATTTTATTGTTGTGCCCCCTCCCCCAAATATTATGGAAGTAAAAAAACAAAACAAAAAAACACCTACTATAGGGGTCAAAATAGAACTTCAATAAAGCATAAAAGTAAATAAATAAATAAATTGTAATTCAATTGTATTATTTACAAATTAAAAAAAACTAAAATTACACACATTAAATACAACATTTTAAAAGATTAAATATCAAAATAAACAATAATAAATTTAATTTAAAAAAATCAAAGGCAGCGGCTATTTACACTAAGCGCAAATAGCTATATTCCATTTACACTATGATAAAATAGCAGGATTTTTCTGCTATTTATACTACTTTTTGCAAATAGTGGCAATTATCTGCACCAAAGTATTGTAGTGAATTATAAAACAGTATGCAATAATAATGTATTGAGTGTAAATTATAATTTTTATTCAAATTTAAAAAATGGATGCCTTCTTATTGGGACAATAAAGGCCTCCCTACACCTACCCTACCCGATACTTTATTTTCAACTTTTCGATTATTTCCTCCATCTTTATTAAAATAAATGCCTTTCCATTGCGATATGAGATTTGAAAAAGGAGGGAAAAAAAGTTTGGCAAAAGGCAGATTCGAACTCGGGTCGATCGCATCAAAACAACTGCGGCACACACTTTACCATCTACGCCACTCACTTTACCATCTACGCCACTGGAGATGTTGCTTGTTAATTGTGTTTTGTAGTGTTGACTAGCCCAATCACACGTAGGTGGGCGGAGTTAGTGTAAATAGCTTCTGCCAACAAGGCGGGCTATGTTTCAATAGGAATAACTGAGCATTACATTCGCGAGTCATAAGCATATTACAACAATTTACGCTTAACTAAGAATAATGGTCAAATTTATAACTGTTAATAGTCTAAAATAAGATCTTCTTTATGACGTATGCAGCCTACAAATGCGACATCCGGAGGATGCAGCCTTCCGTTTGAGAAACGGCCTTCGTTTAAATAGACACTCCGAAAATCAACGCTGATATAGCTACGTCATCTGCTGGAGCATTCCAAATTTCAACATTTACAAAGGCACTCCTGCTTTTCTGGAGGCGAAGTCGTCAATGAGCTCATCATATGATAATTAAAACATTAATTAATGCTGATAAATGTTATTAACGTCAACAGCCAAAAAAAGTTTAACAGGATTATGAACGTACCTTAAAGGCATGCACGGGCTTCATCTTGGGCTTTTTACCTTTTTCTGTTCTCGGCGCCGGACTGCTGATGTTCTGCACCGTTACTTATTTCATTTTTATTTATTAGAAAGGTATATACTGTTCTAATTTAATTCTGTAAATTCGTTTTTGATTGTTTTTCGGTGCATCAATGTTGACTACTAAGAGCGTGCTTGCACAGGCAATTTAGCCGATTTCATTAGATTTGCCGACATGTGAAATACAAATCCTGTCTGCAGTGCAGCCTTTCTTTCACACGCATGATTCGACTATCAGTCGACTATAGCAAGGCTCGATGAATCTGATTTGACTATGTATTCGGGAACACCCCTAGTTTTGAGTAAGCGACCTCTAGCGGCAAAACGTACACATTGTGCCTTTAAATGAATGTTTTGTGTGTCAATTTAACTATAAATTACAGTCATGACATATTTATGTAGTATTTTCTGATGCATTATATTTTTAAACTCTGCTCTTCTATGATCCTGACAGATGAGCCATATCCAGCGAAAAACGCAGGATATAAGGGTTCAGTGAAAGTGGTCTGGACTCTGTGAAGAAGAGTCATTTTGTCAGAGATGCTGTAGAAGGACAGAGTTCCTGCTCCATGATCCAGATACACTCCTACTCTAGAGGAGCAGACAGCAGGGACTGAGACTTTCTTTTTGTCATGTGTGAAATAGAAATTTTGTAGATAGAAGCTGAATCTCCAGGACTTTTTGTTGTCACCAAGTCTACAGTCATCACTGTCTCCTTTACGTCCAATTCCTTTGTAACAAACTGCTACAGCCCATTGCTTTCCACTGCACTCGACCTCCCAGTAACCGCGACCACACAAACCCTCTCGACACATGACATTCACATATCTATCAAATCGCTCCGGGTGATCAGGATAATGCTGTTTTTTATATGTAAATGATACTTTCCTGTTGTCCTCAGATAGTTTGAGGGCATTGTTTGTAGTGTTTGGATCCAGGTGAAGTTCACAGAAATCTGAGGAGGAGAAATGAAAAAAAAAAACATCAACAGATCAAATATTGAACAAAGTACACTTTGGTTCCAAAATGGTCACACTGTAACAGATCATATACTTATCAATTATTCAATGTTTGCCTCAAGGAAACCGCAGTTGAACTCACACTGCAAAAAATCATTTTGGGTCTTGGCAACACAGACTTTTGACACTGAAGAGACAACACAAAACAAACATGTGATTAATCTGTTGCTTTAATCCTGCAGAGTATGAATGACAATACAATATATCGAAATATTCAGACCTTCTTGTGATATTTTAGCTGTTTGTTGTTGACAGATGTCATCCAAAACCTCCTTAAATATCGAGATTGAAACATCTTTAAAATACAGATGAGTGTGTTGTGTAATGGGAACGTTTTCAAATGTGGGTAAAACACACACAGACTGACAGCTCTGAAACGAGACAAACAGCTTGTTATGTTAAAGAGACTATTTTAAAATGTGAGTCAGTATAGAAACATGGCGGTATACTGACTTTCATTACCTTCAGAAAATTGACCTGATCCTCAGTAATCAGTAGTTTTTCAATCTCAGCTTGTCTTTTTCTGAGTTCTGTCAGCTCTTGATCCAGATGTCTGTGAAGTTCCTCTGCTCGAGCTATCTCAGTCTTCTCCTGAGCTCTGATCTGCTCTTTAATCTCAGAGCGTTTCTTCTCAAGAGAGCAGATGAGCTCAGTGAAGACCTTCTCAACGTTCTCCATGGTCTCTAGCGCTGAACTCTGTCAGAGACACAAAGATCTGATCATGCAGATCATCGTTGTGACTCAAAACAATGTAGATAGACAGTAAATTAGTGGCTGTCAAGCTCCAAAATGGACAGAAGTCTCAATAAGAACATTGTGAAATGTATAAACACTTTTTATATCCATTTTTGGAGCTCAAAACCCATTGGTCATCATTGTCCACTTTTATTGAATTTAAAAGATCTACTTTTGTGTGTCAAACAAACTTTAAAGCTAAAGAAGACATAAAGACACATACTTGAAGAAGCTTCAGAGCTTCACTGAGCTCCCGCTGACCCCTCTCTCGCTCCTGGATCAGTTTTTGGCACGTCTCCTTTATCTCCTTTAACTCTTCCTAAGGATGTTAACATACAAAATAATAAAACAATAGACCCTGGTAAAGGGGTGTAACCAGGGAAATCAAAATTACAGACTATAAACAGTAGCGGCTCCTGACTGTAAATTTTGGTTGGGCAGAGCCTGGGTCTTAGCACTAGTTTATCATAAATATTTTGTAAGCTTTATATTCTAATCACTGAACGCATGCAGAACACTTTTGGCAGTTGCTGCGTTATTCAGCCTGTGCTCTGACAGGCTTTATGTACTAAGTCACGATCACCCGCATAAACTGCTACCTTAGAAAAATAATTGCCTTAATGTAGTATTTATTGTCTCCGAGTGTTGTTTTGGAATATTACAAGTTGTGGAGGAAATCCATAGAGGAAAAAAATCCATGTCTATTCTCAAACGTAAAACAAACACAACAGAACTATATAAAGGCTATTTGCATGAGCACGATTAAACAAAAGTATTTATGCATTCATTATTTTGATATGCTACTCCACGTAGGAAGAACAGATGTGCCAAGTTACTGACCTGATGCAGACTAATATCTGACCGAAGCAGATGTCATCTTAGTCTGGAGTCTTGAACACATTTACAATTATTGATTGAGTTTATATAGAAGTCTATGTTTTGGATGAATATTTTGGTAGCGCTCTGCCCCACCTGCCCTTACAGACGAGCCACAGCTGATATAAATGTATGCTATAAAATAGTGCATTTTTTATTATTGCTGATATTACCTTTTTCCTAGTCCACTCTGAATCCACAGACACCACACTGTGTCCTTTATGATTATCAGTACACAAACAACAAATGCACTGACTGTCGTCCTGACAGTAAATCTCCAGAAGTTTCCCATGACTGAGGCAGATGTTCTCCTGAATGTTTCTGGAGGCTTCGACTAGTTTGTGCTTCATGAACGCTGGAGATTGATAGTGAAGCTGCAGGTGAGTTTGACAGAAGGAGGCCAAGCACTGCAGACAGGACTTTACAGCTCTGCTCTTCTCTGTAGTGCAAACATCACAGTCCACAGCAGCCGTTTGTAGGGCCGTCTGCTGCAGTGTCTCCATCATCTCAGCTATCAGAGTGTTCTTCTTCAGTAGAGGTCTCTGACTGAAGCTCTCTCTGCATTGGGGACAGCGGTACGGCGGCTCCTGCTCCTTCTGGCCCATGCTGCTCATCCAGTAACTGTGTCCACAGGGAACCGTCACCGGCTCCTTCAGTCCATCCAAACAGACTGGACAGCTGAACTGATCCACAAACCGACTCGCTGCTGATTCTGCCATTTCTTTCCAGTGAATTTTGACTTCAGTCTTGTAATAAGAGCTGTTTCGCCAAGAAAAGCAACAATATTTGTCAAATGCTATTTTTCACTTAAGTGAATTACGTATGGATGCTATTTTACAAAGTCCAAGTATCTAACCAACAATACTTTAAAAGAAGGGTAATAATCACAATGTTAATCACAATTTTTTGACTGAGGAAAAAACAAAAAACGGTTCTCTGCTTATCAACTGCAGGCTGCAAATACTGTTGCTTGTGCTGTCAATAGAACTCGTATTTAGCCCAGAATAGCCTTTTTTCAGACATGATCACCATAAAAATAAGTTTGTCATTTTAAAGTGCCCCTATTATGGATTTTTATCAATTACATTTTGTGCCGTGTGTAATGCAGCTGTATGTGAATGTAAACAGGCTGCAAAGTTGTAAAGCTGAAAGTGAATCATAAATAAATATTGTCTCTAAAAAGAAAGTGGACTGAAACGAGTCATTTTTTTCCTTTGCACAGTTCATTTAAATGAACTGCTTCTTTTTTTTTTTAGATTTAAATTCAAATCCCATTCCGCGAATTTCACATTTCACAAATTCTCATATTTGCATACCCTGTTGAAAAAACCAGCATATGCTGGTTAGGTATGTTTTGAAGCTGGGATGCTGGTTTGAGCTGGTTTAAGCTGGTCCGCCCAGCTTAAGACCAGCACATGACCAGCTAAGGACCAGCATAAACCAGCAAAGGGCCAGCATAAACCAGCAAAGGGCCAGCATAAACCAGCAAAGGGCCAGCATAAACCAGCAAAGGGCCAGCATAAACCAGCAAAGGGCCAGCATAAACCAGCAAAGGGCCAGCATAAACCAGCAAAGGACCAGCTTAAACCAACTCAAACCAACATCCCAGCTTCAAAACATACCTAACCAGCATATGCTGTTTTTTTCAACAGGGTAATGCCCGCCTACATTCTACGTGGACCTCCCGCGAAAACTTGAACCACCTTCAAATGCTGTAGCAGGTTCGTGTGGATAACATAATGTCGAGAGGACGCTGTGCTCTGTGCTGTGAAAGTAAATTCTGTTTATTTTCACTTCCAAAGGATGAAGCTGTGATGAATCAGTGGTTAAAATTCATCTTTACTAAGATACTACAGCAGCATAATCACAACTTTTTGTTGTGTTCTCGTCATTTCACTGACGACTGCTTCTCCGAGTAAAATGTTGGATTCCTAAACCGGTCGTCTTTGAAAGATGGGTCAGTGTCATGTTTGTTTGGACCAGCTTGCTCCTTCGAAACTCAACCTGTAAGTATGATTAATAATTGTTGCGTTGATGTTCTGTCGAGCGTGCAAAATATGTAGTTGTTGTGATACACTCAGTGCAGCTGTAAGTCTCCGGCTAACTCATGTTATAGTTCTGCTAATCAGCTGTGGGTCCGCTATTATCTAGAAATGTGTTGATTAATATAAATGGTCTGTTGTACTTGGAGTCATGATAAAGGATGGAGCAATACGTAGGTTACAACCTGCAGTGCTTTATCAGTTCTTTGTCTGTGTTCAGCTAATGCATTTACCATTTTTGTTTGGGTCTTTACAAGCTGTGAGTCCGGTTCACTAACATAAGTGTAAAACGACTTATTACTTATTGAACAGCTAATGCAGCATATGGCTGCGTTAGCTGTAACAGAGATGTGTAAGATAGATGTGTAAGGGTGTGTAGTTTACAGTTGCTTACTGAAGGCCCTGACTGAAACCCCACGGTATGCCACTGCATTGCATGCATGTAAACCTGTTGTTGGGGACTCCCAAAACCAGATTATAAACATTTCAAATACCATAATAGGGGCACTGTAAAGAATTATTGAAATTATAAAGAGTAAAAAGTATAGCTTTGTAGTATAATTATACAATCGAATATTCTGTTTGAAAAGCTTTACGTTTTTATTAGATAACAATCTAAAAATAATCGTTTAGCAATGAAGTGCAAAACTAAATTTAGTCTCACCAGCTCTGAACAAGTTACAGGAGTAGAAACGATCTGTACACACTTATGAACTAATATATTATTGCATGCGTTTTGTGTTTAAAAGCTGCATTTTGGATATTATGAAGTCCTTACCCCGGGAGAAATACACCTCAAATATCATTTGCTTTTACAGCTTTGCCCAAAAGAACAGTGTACCGGATCTATTACAGCGGCTGAAATCACGCGTGTTGTGAGGAAATAGGTTTGGTTGGTTTCATTTCTCTTGGTTTTTACTTCCTGGTTTTCAGTGCGTAAACAAAATGGGCGTGTCTCAAAGATGAGAGAGATGATGAAACACACAGAGAGAGAGAGAACTATAATGTTTATTTTTTTATTTTTTTCATATGATCGACTGGTGAACATTATTGGACTGTAATTATTAAACTTAAAACATTTAAAATAGATTATTTCTAGGCTTAAAAAAACAAGATTGAAAATCATGAAAGCAGATTATCTTGACCACAATTGATCACAGCTGATATTTCTACAGAATATGAAAAATACATTTGATAATTTTTTTATGTAAAATGCTGAATTAAATATTCTACATGAATCTATGTATTTTGACAGTTTAGTTAAATCACTTAATAATGACAGACAAATTAAATGACAAAATCTCAGTCAATGCAATACATGTGAATTACAGATACAGTACACTTCAATAAACGATACACTTGTTTTTAGCTAAAGGAATGTCATAATAATAACAGACTATGAACTGATATTAAAATGACTGAACTTAATTGGCCTTACATGTGATAAATAATAAAGATATCTGAAATGTAGCATAAACAAATTATTATATCAATTATAATCATTTTAAAATTAAATTATAAAAATACAAGCAAACTTGTGGGACAGAGGGTTTTCTGCACCAATTCTAATAAGGGTTTATTACCTCAAGGGCTTAAAAATCACATTCCACTTTGAAATGAAAACCATCATCCAAATCTATATCAATTATTTGTATACAAATCCCATTTTAAAATAAAATAAAATATTCCTTTAAATCTAAAACGTCCGACATAAATGTTCAAATCACTGTTACCTAAAAAGAAAAAAAGGGTAATTTTCTAAAAAAAAAAAAAAATAGGTAAGTAATTTTACCTCAAAAACCAATGGAATAAATCTAAAAATATAGATTTTTTTATTATTATTATTAAATCATGATTAATGAGAGCATAACCATTTAATAAATCTTCTAAGACGAGATTTAATGTGGAAAAAGTGGCGGAAATTTACCCTGTGCTATACTCTACATAATGACCTCTTGTATTTCTGAATAGTTCAGTTAATTTATGGTATAAATTCTGTTAAATCAAGAGGAAGTCTCACACGTTCATAAAGACAGCTTTCGTCCGCGTTGCAAAATAAGGTGGATACTTGGTCTTTTTTCAGCTCTATGATCCTGACAGATGAACCGCATCCAACTTTAAACGCAGGGTATAAGGGTTCAGTGAAAGTGGTCTGGACTCTGTGAAGGAGAGTCATTGTGTCAGATACTCTGTAGAAGGACAGAGTTCCTGCTCTGTGATCCAGATACACTCCTACTCTAGAGGCAACAGGGATTGGGACTTTTTCTTGAGCATGAATGAAACTGAAATTCTGCAGATAATAACCCAGTCTCCATGACATTTTGTTGAAGCCAAGTGCACAGTCAACAGTGCTTCCTTTACGTCTAATTCCACTGTAACAAACTCCTACAGCCCATTCATCCCCACTGCACTCGACCTCCCAGTAGAAGCGACCGTACAAACCGTCTCTAGACAAGATATAGGGACGCTCATTAAACCGCTCTGGTTGATCAGGATATTGCTGAGCTTTATCTGAAGATAATATTTTCCTGTTGTCTTCTGACAGTTTGAGGTTATTGTGTGCAGTGTTCAGATCCAAGTGAAGATCAAAGAAATCTGAGGAGGAGAAATGGACAAAAAACAAATGTTGAACAAAGTACACTTTGGTTCCAAAATGGTCACACTGTAACACATTGTATCCACTGATACTTATCGGTTAATAAGTGTTTCCTTTGAAGAAACCTCGATCACACTTACACTGCAAAAAATCATTTTGGGTCTTTGGTTCTGGAGGGTTTGTAACATAGACATTTGACACTGAAGAGTCAAAACAAAACATGCATACGGTTAATTTGTTGGTTTAACCCTACAGAGTATGAATGGCAATATAACATATAAAAATATTCAGACCTTCTCTGGATATTCTGGCTGTTTGTTGTTGAAAGACGTCCTCCAAAACCTCCTTAAACATTGAGATTGAAATGTCTTTAAAAAACAGAGTGTGTTGAGTCATGGGAACGTTTTCAAATGTGGGTAAATCACACGCAGACTGACAGCTCTGAAATGAGAAAAATACAGCACTGCTTGTTATGTAAAAGACAATGAAAAATGTGAAACAGTGAGTAAGTACAGAAACATGGTAGTATACAGTGATGAAATGACTAGCGCTGTGACGGTGGTGCAGTGTTTGGGGATATACAGTTGCAATCAAAATTATTCAACCCCATTGCAAATCAGGTTTATTGGCAAAATTTACAGATTTTCAGCTGTTTGCAATGAACAAATTAAACAAAAGTAATTGAAATTGCTCAACACAGTGAGTGAGCAAGTGGTTTCCCCAAATTCAACTGAAAATGCAACTTTTAATGACTTCTGCAGTCTCAAAATTATTCAACACATTCATGGCAAACATCTTTAGTAGTTAGTGGAGCACCCTTTTGCTGTTATGACCTGCTGCAAACAAGATGCATAGCCAGACACCAGCTTCTGGCAGCGTTCCATAGGAATTTTTGCCCATTCCTCATGAGCAATGGCCTCCAGTTCAGTAATATGCTTGGGTTAACGTGCTGCAACCGCCTTCTTCAAATCCCACCATAGATTTTCAATCAGGTTCAAGTCAGGTGACTGTGATGGTCAGTGTAGAATATTCTGCAAACAAGCCTTGGTGGAATTTGAAGTATGCTTGGGATCATCGTTGTGTTGGAAGGTCCAGTGACACCCAAGCTTCAGCTTCCTCACAGACGGCATGATGTTTTCTCCTAGGATTTCCTGATACTTAAATAAATCCATCTTGCCTTCCACACGCTGCAGGTTTCCAGTGCCAGACATACCGCTGATTCATAGAGCCGAAAAGTTCCAGTTTTGTCTCATCACTCCACAGAACAGAATCCCAAAACTTCTTTGAGCAAATTGGAGCTGACTTTTCTTGTGCTTTTGGGTCAGTAGTGGTGTACATCTTTGAGTTCTGGCATGGAAACCATAGATATGAGCATGGACAGAGGCCATCTCTTTTCTAATCTCTTCAAGTCTTCTCCCAAAGTTTAAGCAAGTGACAGTTGTTGTAAAAAAATTTTTATCTTCCACTGCTTCAAGGCATTTGCTTTTGCGCTGCCAAAGAAAGCTAAACTAAATACTGGCATGTGTGGAATATGTGCTATACAAATAATTTTGAAATGCTTTAATAAAAAGCACAAACTGTGTTAAATAGAATTTGACATGAAAGTAAAAAGGTATCTGTCTGTCACAGTTGCTACTGTGAGGATCGAAGGAGCATGGTGACGATGGAGAATATCACGGGGAACAATCTTTATTTATCCAAATAAAGACTTACAAGAAGGAACACACACATAGCACAAGGGATGGTCGATAGACACCGGACAAAGGAACCAAGGAACAGAACCCACTATATACACGAGACTAAATGAGGATAATTACTAAGACACACCTGAACAGAATGAACACAATCAACACGAGGGAAACTGGGTCACGGAGCACATTGGGAGCAAAACAGAACTCAGGAACACAGGGGCTGTCCATGGGTGTGACATTACCTCCCCCTCCCGGAAGGCGCGTCCACGCGCCTCATAACTTCCAACGGGGAGGGGGGGTGGGTGCTCTGGAGGCCTCTAGGCACAGGCTTACACGGGACTGACGGCCTCCAGGGTGGTACCCGTTCCGGGACCCATGGCGGATCAGGGAGTTCAAGGGGCCCGGAGCAGGCAGACTAGGGAGCCATGGCGGAGCAGACAGTTCAGGGGGCCATGGCGGAGTGGCCTCCTTGGCCTCTGCCCGGCCTCTACGGCCGGAGCCCTATAGGTCCCCCCCCCACAAAAAATTCCTTGGGGGAAATTTCAGGTTCTGAGGCCCTCCGTGAGCCTGACATAGGAGCAGCGGCCCTCCCTGGGCTTGACTCGGGAACAGGGGTCCTCTCTGGGCTT
>NW_015639764.1:419744-430353 GCF_001515625.1 Sinocyclocheilus rhinocerous | reverse complement strand
GAGGGGCTGCCAGATGACAGCGGTGGAGGAGGCAGGAGCGGGTGGGTGGGCGGTTATTTGTGAGCCTCCGGGCTTAACTTGGGACCAGGAGCCCTCTGTGGGCTGGACTTGGGAACAGGAGCTCTCTCTGGGCTGGACTTGGGAACAGGGGCCCTCTCTGGGCTTAGCTTGGGAACAGAGTCTCTCTCTGGGTTTGACTCCGGGGCTGGAGTCGACACTGGAGCTGGTTCTGGATCGGGGCCGGACGCTCTCCAGACACCAGAGGATACCTTCCCTCCAGCGCAGTCCAGTGGTGTCTGGGAGGTCCATTGGGCAATGGTAACTGGCCCCAATCCAAAGAATTAAGTGTGGCGTCGTCTAATGCCATCCTATCGGCGAGCCCGCAAAATTCCCGGGTGAACTCCACAAAGGGAAGATACCTGCGGGCTAGGGTTGCGAATCTCGCGGCAGTTTCCACAACCACGGGGAACGGGAAAAGCAAAACTTTCAAAAACAGAAACAAATACGGGGAGAAGGGGCGCCACTTACTGTTAGGTCTGGTGCTCTGTCACGGTTGCTACTGTGAGGAAAGAAGGAGCGCGGAGACGATGGAGAATATCATGGGGAACAATCTTTATTTATCCAAATAAAGACTTACAAGAAGGATCACACACGTAGCACAAGGGATGGACGATAGACACCGGACAAAGGAACCAAGGAACAGAACCCACTATATACACAAGACTAAACGAGGATAATTACTAAGACACACCTGAACAGAATGAACACAATCAACACCAGGGAAACTGGGTCACGGAGCACATTGGGAGCAAAACACAACACAGGAACACAGGGGCAGTCCATGGGCGTGACACTGTCCTACAGTGTTTTTTTTTCAAACAAGAGATTCCATGTGCAATGTAATATTTCATGGAAAATTGTTAAATTTGTGGACAAACAGGTAAGCAGATTGCAAAACAGAATACAAGATGTTCCATGTTTGCAAAGTGACATTTAATTGCAAACCTATTATTTATTTTGTAAAGAAAGCTTTGTAATTCACTTGAATCATAATATTCAACAGCATTCACATACAAAAAAGTGTTTTGGCGTACCACTCGGACACTGTGGTGGGGCGGGTGTCCAGTTGACCAGCACAGCCCTAGAAATTATTTTTATTACCTTCAGACAATGGATCTGATCATCAGTAATCAGAAGCTTTTCGATCTTGGTTTGTCTTTTTCTGAGTTCTGTCAACTCTTGATCCAGATGTCTGTGAAGTTCCTCTGCTCGATCTATCTCAGTCTTCTCCTGAGCTCTGATCTGGTCTTTAATCTCAGAGCGTTTCTTCTCAAGAGAGCAGATGAGCTCAATGAAGACCTTCTCAAAGTCCTCCATGGTCTCTAGTGCTGAACTCTGTTGGAGAAAGATGTGATCATGCAGATCATTGTTGGGACTAGTTTTGGCACACTAACGAAAATAAATGCAATTAATGTGAGCAATTTTTGGCAAGTTCTCTAAATGTTCAAGCAGTCAAATTAAGCTGCTTCTGTTCAGTGTAAACAGACAGTAAACAAGTGTTTGTCAGGCTACAAAAAGAGATGTCTCAATAAGAACATGATGAATTGTTTGTCACTAATTTTATAGCACTTTTTAATAATTTTTGGATCTTAAAACCCATTGGTCACTGTCTACCTATCTACTTTTGTGTGTCAAACTTTAAACCTAAAGAAGACATAAAGAAACATACTGTAAGAAGCTTCAGAGCTTCACTGAGTTCCCGCTGACCTCTCTCTCGCTCCTGGATCAGCTTTTGACACAACACCTTTGTCTCCTTTAACTCTTCCTGAGGATGTAAACATACAAAATTAATAAAACAATAATTCACAAAAATAGACCCCTTTCCAGTCTGGTAAATGGGCATAACAAGGTGAATTGAAATGACTGTCTAAATAAAAACAAGATAATACAAAATAACAACAACAATTATTATTAAAATATTTTATGCATTTTTTATTATCGTCAATATTACCTTTTTCCTAGTCCATTCTGAATCCACAGACACAACACTGTGTCCTTTATGATTATCAGTACACAAACAACAAATGCACTGACAGTTGTCCTGACAGTAAATCTCCAGAAGTTTCCCATGACTGAGGCAGATGTTCTCCTGAATGTTTCTGGAGGCTTTGACTAGTTTGTGCTTCATAAACGCTGGAGATTGATAGTGAGGCTGCAGGTGAGTTTGACAGAAGGAGGCCAAGCACTGCAGACAGGACTTTACAGCTCTGCTCTTCTCTGTAGTGCAAACATCACAGTCCACAGCAGCCGTTTGTAGGGCCGTCTGCTGCAGCGTCTCCATCATCTCAGCTATCAGAGTGTTCTTCTTCAGTAGAGGTCTCTGACTGAAGCTCTCTCTGCATTGGGGACAGCGGTACGGTTGCCCCTGCTCCTTCTGGCCCCAGCAGTCAGTAATGCAGCTCATACAGTAACTGTGTCCACAGGGAATCGTCACCGGCTCCTTCAGTCCATCCAAACAGACTGGACAGCTGAACTGATCCACAAACCGACTCGCTGCTGATTCTGCCATTTCTTTGCAGTGAATTTTGACTTCTGTCTTGTAATAAGAGCTGTTTCGCCTAGAAAAGCAACAATATTTGTCAAATGCCATATTTCACTGAAGTTAAAGCATGGATACTGCCAAGATTTTACATCTAATCAAAAATAATATGAGAGAAGCTTGGGAATACGATTTCGTGAATCATCTATTCATTTTACAAACCGCTGGTCCACGGCGTACAGCGTAATATAATACAGGTATAAATTCCTTTTTAATTGATTATTAAATTGTTTAAGTAAGGTTTATATATAGTGTCCAAGACAGAGTTCAAGATAAATCCTTTCATTAATACTGGAGCTGCCAGTTTGCTAATAAGCTTCAAATGATTATTAAACAGCAAGCACAAATTACGCAAAAGTGGCAGCACTTCCGGCACGCTCCGCATTCACTCATTCAAGTAAACTATATTAGTGGACTAATGTAGAGAATATTGAATGAGTGTCACGGTCTTGTGGGAGATAGGCGCACGGAGACGAAGATGATTAAATAAGCATTTAATAATAATTCAAGATGATGAAGATCTAATAGACAAACAGGGAAACACAAGCTGCATACTCAACTACAATAGCTGACAACGAACTGAACTGAAAGGGGAACTAAAGGACACAGACCAAATGAGGATAATTAACAAGACACAGGTGAACTAACTAATGAAATCAAGAGGAGACAGAAACTAGGTCAATGAACAAAAGCAAGGCGGGAGAACAGGGAAACACAGAAAACAAGGTCCATACTGTCACAATAGGGGACAATTTCGGATTCATCCAGATGTTCCCAGAGACAAACATGTCGGCCCAGATCGTTGCTGCAATTTCTTTTTCATGGTTTGAGTGTTTAGGAACAAAATGTATTATATAAGTACAATATAGCTAGATCTCAAACAGTATATCGTCGTCATTGTCCAGCCCTAAAACTAGAAAATTAACCATGATTTTACCTCAAATAAAACCATAAAAAACATGGTTATTGTAGTTATTCCATAACCGCAAAATAACTATTGTTTTGCTACAAAAACCAGTTTAACTATGGTATGTGTGTGGTTATACAAATGCGGTAATCAATACGCAAAAAAAAAGGTTCTTATAAAAACACATGTGGTCGGGACTCAGATATCGTACTCGGTTACAAACGTATCCTCGGTTACCTGAGATACGGGAACGAGTACTGCGGTTTTGCTAGAAGCTATGGGGAAAAAAGTCATTTTTTCTCCTGAACTGAAGCCTTTTTCAATCACGCAGTGAAACCCATTGGTTTATGCAATATGTTTTAAAAACGAACCAATGGCTCGGCAGCGGTGCTGCACAAACCTATGGCAGCGAAGCCCGCCAAAGCCCGCCAGAATGGGCGGAGTCATCTGGCTATATAAGCGGCCACTTCGCCATAGGATTCAGGTTACTTCGTCTAAAGCGAAGGCGTCTTGTCATCGGAGCTCCAGCCTGAGAAATGGTGTTCAATACACACTCTGGGAGACTAATAGGCTCCCGTCGAGTGGCCACAGGTGCAAGGCCCACAGCTCTGGCCTGGGGTGCCATATCGTCCTGTTCGCCTGGGAGAGGAGATCTCGCCTCAGGGGAATAGGCCACGGGGCTGCTATTAGCAGCTGCAATAGCTCTGCCAACCAATGCTGGTTTCTCCAGAGCGGGGCCACCAGGAGCACTTTGCGTTTCTGTTCCCTGATCTGCCTGATTACCTGTGGAATCAGGGCAACCGGGGGAAAAGCGTGGAGAAGGAGGTTGGGCCAGTCGTGGGCCAAAGTATCCTTGTCCTTGGAAAAATAGATTGGGCAGTGAGAATTGTCTTCTGAGGCAAAGAGGTCTACTTCCACCCTGCCGAAGACTTCCCAAATTTTTTTAACTGTCTGCGGATGAAGCATCCACTTCTCTGAGGGGATCTTGCTTCGTGACAACATGTCCGCTCCTCGGTTCAATATGCCCGGAATGTGTGCTGCTCTCAGCAAACGTAAGTTTAGTTGGGCCCATTCCAAGAGGCGCTCTACTAGTACAAGGAGCCGCTTCGAGGATAGTCCCCTCTGGCGATTTATGTAGAACACCACCGTCATGCTGTCCGAATGGACCAAGACATGATGTCCCTTGAGGTCTGGTAGGAAGGTTTGACAGCCCCACCATACCGCCAACATTTCGAGGCAGTTGATGTGCAGACTGCTTTCCGCTATCGACCAGTGGCCGAACGTCGGTTTCCCTTTGCACAGAGCTCCCCAACCTGTGTTGGAAGCATCTGTCGAAACCACCTTCCTCCTGTTGACCATTCCCAGGGGAACTCCCTGTTCCATCCATTGAGTGTTCATCCAGGGGGTCAGGGCTGTTACACAGGCCTGATTTACCCTGATAATCAGGCATCCATGACGCCACGCGAAGGATGGAACCCACGGTTTCAGCCAGTGCTGGAGGGGGCACATTCGCAGCAGGCCCAACTGTAGCACTGGAGATGCTGCAGCCATGAGGCCTAGCATTTTCTGAAACCTCTTGAGGGGGTGAGAGGCACCAGCCTTGAATGAAGCTGCGGGCTGCCGTATTCTCAGGGCGCGCTCTGTTGTGACCTTCGCTTTAATTTTTAGCCGAGTCGAATACTGTTCCCAGGAACGAGACTCGCAGGCGCTCTTGGCAAAGATCACCCTGAGCCCCAGGCATTCCAAATGGCTGAGGAGAAGGGCTTTGTGAGATAGTGACTCCGCCTTCGACTGTGCCAGAATGAGCCAGTCGTCGAGGTAGTTGAGAATGCGGATTCTCACCTGTCTCAGAGGGGAAAGAGCCGCATCCATGCACTTCGTAAAGTTGCGTGGAGCTAGCGACAACCCGAAGGGAAGGGAAGGGCCATGTATTGATAAGCCACTCCCTCGAAGGCGCATCTCAAGAATGGCCTGTGATGGGGGGCTATCTGGATGTGAAAGTAGGCGACTTTCAGATCCAGAGAAAAGAACCAGTCCCCTGGGCAGATTTGCGAGAGGATCTGTTTCAATGTAATCATTCTGAATGGCCGTCTCATGAGGGCGTGATTCAGACATCTGAGATCGAGGATGGGCCGTAGGCCTCCGTCCTTCTTGGGGACGAGGAAGTAACGGCTGTAGAAGCCTGACTCGCTCTGGACTGGAGGAACCACTTCTATGGCTCCCTTTTCCAGCAAATTCCTCACTTCGGCGTGCAGGACGTGTCCGGGGCGTCTAGGAACGGGACCTTGTCAGCGTCCTTGATCTCGGTCAGGGTCAGCCATAGGTGGCACTCCAATAGCCTGAACCGTGGTCTTTGTTGCTCGCAAAGCCAGGTCTGTCGCGCTCCTCAGCTCCCTGAGCATTGCGGGGTCTGGGCCTGACTCGTCTGTGCTGGCGAGGAGCTTGGCCTGGAAGACCTGGAGCACGGCCATTGAGTGGAGCACCGAGGCCGCTTGCCCAGCCGATGAGTAGGCACGTCCAGCATGGGCTGACGTTGCCCTACATGACTTGGATGGATGGGCAGCCTGGGCAGAGAATGGGGCGCGCCATGATCTGGTGAGCTCGTCGTGGACCTCCGGAAAAAAAGGAGAGGATCGCTGGCGAGGAGCTTGACGGCGCCTCGGTAGGAACCACTCGTCCAGACGGCTGCGGGAGGGCTCTTCCGGTGGAGACCACTCCAACCCCAGCTCTTCGACGGCTTTCGAGAGGACACAAAGTAATTCGGCGTCCGTCCCGGGTTTAACATCGCTGGGTTCGGATGGCGGCAGGGGGGCGGGGTCAGCGATTGAGCCTGACAGCTCTTCCGCGTCTGAGGCTGCTAATGACAGGCTGTCATCTAGCAGCTCCTCGTCACTCCCACCGAACGAGACCAGATCATCCGAGCGCTGAGATCCTCTGCCCTGCTGTTTTTTCCTCACAGGCTCCTGGGAGGAAGAAAACGGGAGGGCGCGAGGGGCGGGGTCACTTTCAGCAAAGAAAGCTATCCACGAGCGCAGAGAGGCGAGACTCATGCTCTCACAGTGGGAGCAAATGGTCTCGGTGAGCGCGGATTCCGCGTGGGATTTCCCCAAGCAGGAAACGCACTCACGATGGCTGTCATCGGCGTGCAAGGGAGCCCTGCACATACCGCAGTAATAGCGCGGCATTTGAAACAACACCGTAGAAATTTGCTCTTAGAAATTTGCTCTTTATTATTTCGCCGGATGGCGGCAGGAGAACCAGACTGCTGCTGCACGTCGCTGAAGGCGGCGAAAGGTGCTGAATCAGCCGGGCAGAGTCATTCCACTGCGAGGCGTGTCAACGGCGAGCAGGCTCTTCAGTCAGCAGAGATGCGAAGAACGTCGTCGTCGCTGAAGGAGAAGAAATCTGAATCCTATGGCGAAGCGGCCGCTTATATAGCCAGATGACTCCGCCCAATCTGGCGGGCTTTGGCGGGCTTCGCTGCCATAGGTTCATTTTTAAAACACACTGCACGAACCAATGGCCATGCAGTTTCACTGCGTGATTGAAAAAGGCTTCAGTTCAGGAGAAAAAATGACTTTTTCCCATAGCGTCTAGCAAAGACGCAGTACGAGTGTAGTATCGAAAGGGAACTCAACGAGCTGCCGCTTATCTGTAATATGTCATGAATCTACAAAGATAAATTATAAAGCCACATTTTGTTGAAGTTGTTTACGGGTTTCACTTTCACTTGATTTCCATTGTTGCTGATAAAGAGCTGAAAATCACATGATTTCAGAGAATCGCATGTTCACCGGGAAACGAAGCCTCGCTTTCTTTCCAGTCACATGAATGCTTTCCTTTTAGCTGGTGTAGTGGATTTAGGTATTGTAGAGTTAAAGAAAGTTAGCATTGTAATGTTTGAAGTGGATGTCATAACAAATGTCAGTAGACCGGGAAGATATTTATACAAGCAGTTCATTCATGGGTTTCCCAAAAGCATTGACTCTACCATCAACTTAGCTTACGATGCTTTTGAGAAACACAGTCCAGGGGTCTCATTTATAAAACTCTCCGTAGATTTCATCCTAAAAGTGTACTTAGTCACAAAAGCTAGATTTTGTGTACGCTCAAAAGTTTTCAGATTTATAAAACCATGCCTATGCCAGAACCTGCGCAAAAATCCCTTTATAAAACCCAGTCAGGGGAAGATTGTGCGTACGTGCATCTCCACCCCGACTCCCCGAAATCACCAAATATGGAGCTTACAACGATTAGTTTTACTATGCATAACCTCATCTGCATATCATTTCCATGCATATTCCCATCCACATGACACCATGTTTAACACCGTCAAAGGTACAAGACATTAAGGAAATATGAGATACGGACTATAAATGCCATTTGTGCCATACACATTCATTTTTATTGCTAAAAATCATCCGGTATCCTTGTTATGTTTTAGAATAAATATATCAAAATATCCATAAAAACTGTTTAAAATAGTTCTCAGAAAAATTATTTAGAATAGAGTTGATCTCATTCATTTCCACTGGCCCAATAATATTTCAATTGTTTGTTTTTTTAATTCAAATTCAATTAAATTCAATTAAATTAATGCAGTTTTGCTGATAAGGTGAACATCTTTTAGCTATTTTTAGTGGAAAAATATAGGCCTATATTTATTGCAGTGTACATACAATTATCTGACTCTGACTCATTGACAAATTATTTTAAAAAGGAAACGTGCAAATCTTACCGTTTTCTTCGAGTTGTATCCTTCAAATACAGTGGCATTTTTCATAATGTTGTGGAGATGCCTTCACACAACATCAACACTTCGGTGCAGCAACTTGTACAAGCTATTATCATTGGTCCTATTCAAACCGGACAATAGACCGTTCCACCGAATCCAGAAGTGTCTGCCACAATATCGAAAAGTTATCGTAAGTGCGCATCATTGATCATTGTTCTCGCTAAAAATATTTTCTCATAACATGAGATGTGCAGTTTACTTTAAAGATAAATTAATGTGCACCTATAGCACTCCTCGCTGTCATTAAAACATAACATACCACAGGAAAAGTAATCAAGCGCATCCACTACATATAGGCTATGTCTAAATTCATATAATTTTGGTTTAACTTCTGCGTACTGACTTTATATAATTTCAGTGCTTATCTCTATTAATGAGAGTGGAATATTTAATGTAAATGTATATGATGAAAAAAAGTCCGTACGCATGGGTCAGAGTTTGCGTCCAGGTCCGCAAATTTTTCCATCAAGTTTTTTTATTTTTATAAAAAAAAAATAAAGTTGTCTGCTTTTTAAAAGCAGACAACATGATAAAGTCATATTTTTGGATGGTATTAAGTTCCTACCTTGACAGAAATACAACTCAAATATGATTTGCTTTGCCCCAAAGAGCAGCGGTGTGGCTCTATTACAGAGGTTGAATCACTAGTGGGGAAATATGTTTCATTTCTCTTGAATTTAAAGACTTCTGGTTTTCCGCGAGTGTGTAAACAAAATGGGCCTGTCAAAGTGAAATGAAACTGTGAGAGAAAGAGAAAGAGAAAGAGAAGTAAAAAAAAAAATCCCATATGATTGACTCATATGACATATGACTCATAAAAAAGAAAAAAAAACCATTTGCTGCCTTTAATTTTTAAGTACAATGAACTTGGCTATTTAAGTCATTTCATATTAAATTAAATTAAACTGACTTTAAAAAATGAGTTGAATCTTGCTTAATGTATTTAGATGAGTCAAAGTAAAACATATGTTTTCATAATTTACTGACCTTATCAATTTTACAGTGTTAGTGGTTAATATGTATGAACTGTAATTATTAAACTAGCACATTTACAATTTTGTTTCTAGGCTTCAAAAAAAAAAAAGCCTACATGATGAGCATACGAGACATCTTTCAAAAACATTAAAAATAATAATGTGTCCAAACTTTTGACCAGTACTGTAGATACAAAATAGAAAATAATGTATACGTTCAACAGTGCAGTGTAGTAGTAGTAATAAAATAATCTTATTGTAGATGCACGGAGAAGAATATTTGTTATATATTGTACATGGTTTCCAAATAATGTAGAAATAACTGTCCAGTAGGGGATGCCAATTCACCAACAATGTGGAGAAAAACACTCGCCAAGTAGTCCAATCTTTTTTAATGACACATTAAACTTACTTGTCTCAAGACTTGACAGCAAACAATAGTAGCCTACTTGTTGATTATTAAATGTTTTGTTTATTTTCATCATGCTACGAATATCGTTTACACACACTGACACAGCTTACACTAGTGTGTCCTTAAATAGCGTCCAAACACATTAATATATGTTTTATAATATAAGTTTAAATTAATTGATAAATTATTGTGATAGCTTCAATATTAATGTAAAGATAATTAGGGGGTTTTGCCTTCTCCTTTACAATCATTCACACTCACATACAGTGGAGCCACAATCTTCTTGAAGTTCTTTTGAAGATGTTCTGGATTTTTCTCAGCCCAAAAGATATCCTTAAAGACAAAGGCTTTCACTGTGCTTGACACAGTTCTCCAAAAGTTACATAGTGTCCCTTTAAAAATATTTATGTACTAATAATCATGAAGCTCTTATGAACCTGCACCAAACACATCACACACAAACAGACACATGCACAAAACAAATACACAAACAAAACAGAAAGAAATAGAAAATGGCATCCTTGCTTCATCAGAGAAAACAGGTGCATTCAGCATACCGTGCTTCTTCAGGAGGGATTTGGATCTTCATACAGTGGGAAAAATATTTATTTGATCCCCTGCTGATTTTGTAAGTTTGCCCACTTAAAAAGAAATGAAAGGTCTGTCGTTTTTATGGTAGGTTTATTTTAACGTATGGAATACCAACCAAAAAATCCAGGAAAAAACACAAAGGTTAGAAATTGATTTGCATTTAAGTGAGTGAAATAAGTATTTGATCCCCAAGCACAACATGACGTACTTGGTGCAGAAACCGTTGTTGGCAAGCACAGAGCGTTTTTTTGTAGTTGGTCAGCAGGTTTGCACACATCTCATCCACTCCTCTTTACAGATTCTCTCTAAATCCTTAAGGTTTCTTGGCTGT
>NW_015639764.1:404248-419560 GCF_001515625.1 Sinocyclocheilus rhinocerous | reverse complement strand
GTTAGAAATTGATTTGCATTTCAGTGAGTGAAATAAGTATTTGATCCCCAAGCACAACATGACGTACTTGGTGCAGAAACCGTTGTTGGCAAGCACAGAGCGTTTTTTTGTAGTTGGTCAGCAGGTTTGCACACATCTCATCCACTCCTCTTTACAGATTCTCTCTAAATCCTTAAGGTTTCTTGGCTGTTGTTTGGCAACTCGAAGTTTCAGCTCCCTCCACAGATTTCTATAGGATTGAGGTCTGAAGACTGGCTAGGCCCCTCCATGACCTTAATGTGCTGCTTCTTGAACCACTCCTTTGTTGCCTTGGTGGTAAAGCCAAAGAGCTCAATTTTGGTCTCATCTGACCACAGCACTTTCTCCCAAGCCTTCTCTGAATCATTTAGATGTTCTTTGGCAAACTTTAAACGGGCCTGTACATGTGCCTTCTTGAGCAGGGGGACCTTGCGGGCGCTGCAGGATTTCAGTCCATTGCGGCGTAGTGTTACCAATGTTTTGCTCGGTGACTGTGTTCCCAACTGCCTTCAGATCATTAACAAGCTCCTCCCGTGTAGTTCGGGGCTGATCCCTCACCTTTCTCATGATCATCCTTACACCATGAGGCAAGATCTTGCACGGAGCTCCAGACCAAGGCCGATTGATGGTTGTTTTGTATTTCTTCCATTTCCGAATAATAGCACCAACAGTTGTCTCCTTCTCACCAAGCATCCTTCTGCTGGTATTGTAGCCCATTCAAGCTTTGTGCAGATCTACAATCTTGTCTCTGACATCCTTTGACAGCTCTTTGGTCTTGCCCATAGTGGTGGGAGAGGTTGGAATGGAAGATACAGATTGTGTGGACAACTGTCTTATACACCTAACGAGCTGACATTAGGAGTAACTTCTTAAAGTGGCAGGACTAATCTGTGTTCCACATGGGCACATAACCAGTCTGTGGGAGCCAGAATTCTTGCTGGTTGGTAGGGGATCAAATACTTATTTCACTCACTGAAATGCAAATCAATTTCTAACCTTTAAATAATGTGCTTTTTTGGTTGATATTCTGTCTCTATCCGTTAAAATAAACCTACCATAAAAATTACAGACCCTTCATTTCTTTGTAACTGGGCAAACTTACAAAATCAGCAGGGGATCAAATAAATATTTCCCCCACTGTATCTGAACATAACCTACAAATAAAGTGCTTTTGCTTTTGGACAGAAACGCACAGCGTCTCCCTGACATGGCTGCATCAACACTACTGCGTTCCTGAAACCACGCCTTCTTTCTTTACGTGCACATTTGGGCGGCATTATGCTAATATTTCCACATTGTGACGTAGACATGTGGGGGCGTGTTTGAATGAGGCGCTTTAGCCCGGTCTGGATCAGCCTTCTCTTTTTTGGATAGAATAAATCCTTTTGTGGGAGACTTTGAGCTTTGTAACTCTGCAGATCTTATACATGCACACATAGCCACATAACATCCTGAACCAAAAACCACATATCATGTGACAGCACGATTTAAGACAATAAAATGTCTAAGATTATATTATATTATGAGTGGATACTGGATTATTATTGTAACTTGTATGCTATTGAAAACTTAAAAGTACTTTGTAGAATTATAAATTGATTTTACATTGTTGCTGCAACCTAACATTTGTTCCAAAGTTCACTAGAATGATTAGACGACTATCTAGTGTATTTAAAAACATAGAGTTCATGTATGAGCAGTTACTTTCTTGAGACACTCAACACGATCTGTTTGGCCTTGTGCAAGCAGCATTTGTGTGTTGCTTTGTGTTGACACTCAGTTTGGTACATGTGAATGATCTGACAATTATTTGACCAATCACTAGTGAGGCCACAGGATGAGCCACATGCTGCCAGTATTCAATCACACTCAACTTCTGCTTTGGAAGTTCAAATGTGTGAAAAAACAAGCAGAGTAGCAGCACCAGATATTTTTTGCTACATGTTGAATGCTGGGCATTTGTAAAGCATTATAAGCATTATAACATTGTAAAGCATTATAACGCACTAATTCCGAGTATGGGTCACCATACTTGGCCACATGCCACGTCACTCACTCACTCATAACTGAGTGAACTACTGTACTTATGGTGGAGATTAATACAATGTTGCTTTTAAGGAAAAACTCAAATCTGGTTTACCAGATTAGTGGCAACAAATCAGATGTTGTTTGGTCAAATATTATTGTGTGAAGCAATCAAGAGCGAACGTATGAGCAGAATTTATTGTTGTTTCCAAAGTTTACATACATTATACAGTGTATATTATGGTGGTTCCACAAGGGATACATAATTAATTTTATTAGGCACAGAACAGGTGTTCAAGAATGATACATCAGAGATCATTCTTGAATATTTTTGATTTTAATAGCCCATTGTGTGCTGGGCGTTTAAAGAAAGATTTTTTAAAATGCCACCCTTTGATCACTGACATAAGCATTTTCTAGAAAAGGAAAATTGATTATTTATTTTCAAGCAGACAGAAAGTATCCACATTGTTATTTTCCACACATTTCCAACATTCCATTCCATCACTGGTTCTCTTACACCGATAAAGAGGCACTACCGCATTAATCTTTAGAAATTCTTCTGCCAGATTCTTCTTTCCGTCCTTCTGCCAGATCTTTTCGAAGACAAATGCATTCATTCCATTTTTTCTTGTGTTTATCCAGTTTGAAAGACCATTCAAAATATTGTCTTCCCCACGAATGCATTTTTTCACACAAGGTGAGTTGTAAGAATAGAAAACTACACAGCTATTCTGATCTGCCTGCTCTAGAAGTTTGTCCATGGGAGATTCACCTAAAGGATAGAGCAGAACATGCTCAGAATGTTCCTTTGTGGTACGATTTGGCCTTGCAGCAATGACGTTGCGTGAGTCTGTGCAGAGGAAACATTTCTGTCCTTTACTGAGCTCATCTTTTACATGTTTTGCATCTTTATTGCTGAACGCATTCTGGATATCAGCATGTACGTCTGTACACTGAGCACGTAGAACAGAGATTGCTATTGCATACTGAGCATCTGTTTGCTTTTGGGTTTTTGGCTGGACACTGCAGAGATCAAATTTTCACAATTTAACATTATCACAATTTAAGAAACTAAGAATGCAACTTTCCATCATGCAACAATTTGAACATGCATTTTACCGATTTAATATGTTGATTTTAATTTACTAAACTGTACAAATACAGTACACTTACTTGTCAACAAAATACTTGAAGATTTTAGCAAGGGCACCAGGTTTCACATCCCTCTCAGTACTTTGAATGCCCAGATAAAGCAGGACGATGAGCACACTCGATGGAACCAGGAATGCCTTCAAAACAATAAATAAATAATCTGAGAAAAGATTATACACTGAGAGAAACAGTTTCACAATATTTCTGGTTTTCAGAAGCCCATAACTGGGTTTAACTTTGGCAAAACGGCTGCTGTTTTTGCCTTCTTGCAAATGGAAAACACCCAACATTCCTATTTAAACTTATTTTAAATAGGCCTATAAAAATATGTAGATTTGTGGAGCTGTATGAATATAATCAGTATGAATGTGTACTAATTAAAAATGAAATATAGCAACTAATTAATTTGCATACAATGTTGCCATTGTGACTGACATGGAATGAGAAATTATGTGACTGAGAAAGGGGAAAATATTTAACCAGATTTTTTAAAAAAACACTGAGTGGATTTTTATCATTATAGGGTGGTTGTGTACACACACTGCCAACACACATTTCAGTTCAAACTACTTGTAAAAGTGCATGTAGCATCCTATGACCCCTTTAAAATGACATTTAAATGGGGTGGCTTGTAGATCTACTGTGTTAACCATGTCAGAATTGCACAAACTCTTTGTTTCAGTAGTGTTTAAGATCATATAAAACAGTAGAGAGTAACTCAAGAAGTTACAGCAGATCATTGAGAAAGCATTCCAGTGATTCTTGAGGGATGATGCATATCCTGTGAGCATGGGCATATCCTGTACAAAAGTCCTTTCCACCTAAAACCTGACGTACACGTTCATTCTGAACAGGTTCATTTCAAACATGAAAATATTTATTCACTGATGCAAATATGAGACAAATTCTGCTGTAAAGCCACTCTAATAAAGACAACAGTGTCATTGTTTAGCTGAAGTCAGTTCAGTTCAGTGACTGTGTAAAGTTCATCAATGATGAAATGAGTCCAATTAATCTATAAAGCAGCTCTGGAGAAAACAGAGATGTCATCCCTAGTGAAAATTAAATATACTAAAATGTATTTGAAAAACATTTATTTCATGCCAAGTATACTACAAATATATTTACATATTTATGTACTTAATTAAAATTTCTCACAATTGTACTTTTGGTATACTAAACTCGTATACCTAAAGTCTGCTAAATTGCAATTACCAATTTTGTACTTAATGCACTTTAATTGTGCCAAAGTATGCTGAAGTCCAAATAAAGACTGAATGTGATTGTGCTGAAGAGGAACTACTTCAGGTACACTTCAAATATCTTGCATTTAAAGACTGATATTATTCAAAGATCATACAATCCTCATCAATAGTGACATTAAAACACATTTTAGGTTTAATATTAAGAAATACTCCAAATAAGGTTTAATTATAATTTTTAAATCATTAAGTCTTGAGTGATATGTCAGTAAATACGTTAATATATTTAAACTATAATTAGGATGAAATAAATGTATTTTAAATATATTACTTGGACTGTTCAGTTCACTTCTCAGCACATTCTTGTCAATAATACGGCAGAATATTAAGTGTCCCTAACTAGGCAAGTTAGAGGCAACAGTGGCAAGGAACCCAAACTCCATCAGTGATAAAAATGTACAGTTATATGTTTTTCTTGCTTAAAACTGAAGCAAGTGTTTGTAATAGCTTTTAGTTGCAGTCTAATGTAGTTTTCGTTCACAGAATTAGTTTTCTTCTATATGAGGCTAAAGGCCATAAACACAATTCTCATTTAAACATCCCTCTTTTCTTATAAATAAAATTCCCCAAAATGCATGAAACAACATATACTGTACACACCTTACATAGTTGTGATCGTCTCTCTGACTTCATGTTTGATCTGTAAAAAGTTTCTATCTGTTACAAGAAACGAGAAAAACATCAAATAAGGTTTTAAGCAAGGACATTTATAGGAAAACTATAGGCAGTTGCTTAAGGATTCTTCAGTTGAGGAGGGGCCGACAAGAGTGTCACATTCTCTATTTGTTTCTTGAAAATTAAACTGAAACAAAAAGAGAACGTGACACCATTGTTGGCTGTTCTGGAGCCTAGTTTTCCTAGAAATGATCTTGCTTAATACCTTATTTTCATCATTAGTTCTCTCAGGAAATATATCCATCTCTTTAGTTCGTTAATTGTCTGGTGTGGTTTTGTTTGTGCATATCTGTTAAGTTTACTCTTCGTGTTGGATTATCTCGCTTTTGTTTTATTTAATAAAGCATTTAGATCCACTGTGCTTCCTCAGCCCGGCTGTGACAGAGGGAGACACAAAAGGGATCAAAATACTGCTCTGTTACAAGAGTCTGAGACACTAAATGACAAGTAAACCATCCACGAGCAGAATTTAATATTATGTCTGCAAGGTCTTTTATAATAAATATAATGGCAGTTCGACACAGGACACATGATTACAATTTTATTAGTCACAGAACATGTTTAAGAATAATACTGTGTGTGCAGTGAGTAATAATTCTAATTTTATAGCCCAATGTGAGCTGGGAAAAATTTGTTTTATAAAAAAAAGATATGTGAAATGATTTATCTTCACCATTTGATCATTGACAAGCATTTTCCAGAAAATTAAACGTAATAATTTATTTTCAGGCAGACAGAGCACCACTCATTGAATGACAAATATATATAATATACAGCATATAAATTGCATATAAAATATAGCAAGTAATAATTAATTTAAAGTAATAATTAAAAGTAATTTCCATTCAGCGTTACCATTGTGATTTATATGAATGAAATAAGATATTATGTGAAGTTGGTTCACTTGTCAGAGTGGTTGTGATGATGATGATGATGACGACGACGACATTTTTGATTAATACTATTAGAGATAAAAGTCTAACCATGCAGCCATCAGCCACAGTATTTCATCAGATGGTGATCTAACACTTGATGGCTGCTCTGTCAATTCTTCGTCATCAGTTAGGAACCATATTCAAATCCGTTAAAGGATTTTTAGGCTGCATTAATTAGGACAACCGGAACCGGGAACACTTCCCATAACACACGATGTACTCGCTACATCGTAAGAAGAATGGCATGATGAGGACGTCACTGAATCATCAATGAACTGACTTTAGCTGGAAAAAACGACTCCGTTATTGTCTATCTGCATTGACAAACTATTTTCCTGTTTGACAATGTAAAGCTGCTTTGACATAATCAGTATTGTATAAAGCACTATACAAATAAAGGTGACTTGACTTGACTCGATGTCTGGAGTGTGCAGTATGATCAGTATGGACTGCCTGAAAAGTTTGCTTTTCCTGTTGAGCAGGTTCTTGTGTGTTTGACAGTTGATCTGGACTGTGACAGAGGAACAGTGTCATTCTCTGACCCTGTAACTAACACACATTCCCAACCACCTTCACTGACACCGTCTTTCCATTGTTTCGTAGTCTTGATAAAATAACCTATCTGAGGAAGTTACCAGTTAAACTCTAACAACAGAAAATCACTGGTGAATCTCATCCTGCTAATAAATGAATAAAAAATATAGATAAATATAAGATACTAGATAAAAACCAGTGCGCACACGAAAGCTTGCTTGTTCAGCTCCAACCCTGATCAAACACAACTGAACCAGCTGATTAATCAGCTGATCTTCTGGAACACTTGATAATTATAGATGTGTTGGAGCAGGGTTAGGACAGAACTGAACAGGTTGATCTCCAGGAGCAGGACTTGGGCGTCCAAATTTCATGTAAAGAGGCAGTGACTGTTCCAATTTGTGACTGGCTCTTTTATTTGGAACGCAGGATTTAATTTACTAGAGTTGTCAAGGGTATTTTAATTTCATCCATTGTAATGATCCATGAACTGCTGTAACTTTATTATTAATGCTTAAATATGCCAACAATATTTAACAGTAGGCCTAAATGAATAAATACCACCCATTTAATTCATTCAATAATTTTACTCACCAGAACTTATATATTGTGTTTTAAATCAAATAAAAATGTAATTATATCTGATTGTAATATACTAATTTCCTTTATTAGTGTACTAAATTCAACAATATAAGGTATATTTGTGTATGTAGCGTTTTAAACAAAATTGAAAACTACAACACTATTTCACTATTTTAAATCTTGTTAATTTTCACTTTATAGTACTTTATTATTCTAAACAAATTTCAGTTACACGGAATAATTCTGCAGAAGATTGTGACAAGTTAATAAAACAAAACAATACATGATAATGTATACAACAATATAAGAACATCCAAGTATGTATCCTGCAATTTAGCATGGAATTAAACACTTTCAAAACCTGTGGACAATATATTACAATAGATAATAATTTGTTTACAAAAATGTTTGCTTTCATTTTTCAATTGATATTTAACCATATATACATGACTCTGACAAACAACTAGAATGACGCATTCTTACAAATTCATAAATTCATGCATGAACAGGGTTTTCACAGGTTTGGAGATTTCTGAGCTTCTAACTGAAAACATATTAGTTCAATCCCAGAGTTTCTCTTGAACTCCTCACACAGACATTTCAAGTCAGGAGAACTGTTTTCATTTATGACTACAACTTGTCTAGAGTGGCAGACATGAGTTGTGTATTTCTCATATTTCTCATTTATATGGAGCTCCAGATATTTCAGGACCAAACCGAGGATGGGCCTAGTGAGTGGACAGCCATCTTGTAGCTCTCTGAAATCTTCTGAAGCTTTTGGGATAATATCCTCTAAAATATTGTTTTCCTCTGTTTCCATAGGAACTAAACCTTTACGGAGGGTGTTGATGATTTTTGATTTTTGAGATGTACTTTTTGTGAGTAGGTATGAGAGGCTGTTTTTTAAGAAGGTCCATTTGATTTTCTTTGTTTTTTCTGCCACTTTTACACAGTAACACGGATCACAGATGTTTTTTTGGCTCCTTTCCTCTGGGAATTCTTCCAGTAGCACATTGAGGCGTTTGGCCAGAATCATAGTGACAATCAAATAATCCACATTGAAATGTTTTCTGCCACCTGATGCAGAGATACTTGCATTGAAATCTGGAGGTAATTTGTAGGATTTCATCAAACAGTTGAAACATGTTTTTAAGATCTCTGTAAATTGGCAACAGAAATTCTTGTATGTTTGTACACTTATGCCATTAGGCCCTTTGTGCCCAGAGTCAGTTAAAGACTTGATCACACTCAGTATTTCTGCGCCATTAATCTTTCCTGCTCTTTTGTCTGGTTCACGGAATTGCTCTAATTGTGAAGCAACATTTGGTACTTCATTCACTTCGAGACATATCAGTAGAAGCAAATGATCTTGAACAGTCTCTTTCTTACCCCCCTTTATTTGATCCGCAGTCCTTTTAGCTTCATGGATTTCGACATATTTTATTCGCTCTAAATTGTCTTCACACAGAAGAAACATGTCTAATCTAGAATAACTGTCATTTTGACAATATGTGAATGCCTTGACTGTTGGGTGGAAGTACTGTATGCCCAAGTATCCATAAGATTTAGAGAGGCAGTGAATTTTTTAAATGGGCCCCACAGTGTTTTATGCTTTACTGTATCTGCTTTAGATGTTCGATCACAGCTAAGGTCGAGAACTATGTTGAAATCACCTCCAACCACAAGCACACCCTCAGCTGCTTCCCTCAGGTATTCCTGCAGTCTGTTCAGCATTTCTTTGTCATCATTGTGATTGTACACATTAACTAAAGTGAACAGCTCACCATGAAGATGACAGAAGAGTACGAGATACCCCCCACTATAATCCTCATCATGGCATAAGTACTTAAAAGGTACACTATCTTTTATAAGGATGGCGACTCCTTTGCTTTTGGAATCATAGACTGTAAAAAAAGATTGCCAGCCTTTAGGCTTTTCTAAAGGCAGGTCACTTTCAGGTCCAATATATGTCTCTTGCAAAAAGAAAATTTCTGCCTTTAGCTCGTTTGAGAAATGGTAAATGTTTGGGTTTTTTTGTCCAGAAATATTCCATGAGACAAAGCAAAGAGTTTGCTCTTTAGATGATTCCATTATTGCAGCATTTGCATGTGAATCCTCTGTTGAGCAAGTAAACAAAAACATAAATTAAACATTAATTTATGCCTTGCCCATATGCATTTTTGGAAAATAGATTTTACAGTGTTTTCATTATAATTAAACACAAAATCAACATGTTAAATTGACAGTCAATTTGAAGGAACAACTAAGAATTTAATTTCTAATAATGAAATTCACTTAAAATATTGTGAAACTTACCTTTTCCACTATAACAATTTTCTAGCCTACTCACTGCTTGCTCTGTTGTCCATACAGTATGTATGCTTATGGGGTTTGATGACAATGACGTGTCTGATTTAGAATCACGTCACTGTGGGTGAGGCATCTTTCTAGTGCCTTTCTTTACATTTAGGTGTGTTCTCAAAGCTCAGAGCTTTATATCACATGCACACACACACACACATATATAATTCACTGGTCTAACAGAATAGTTTCACTCCAATTTATGTTTAAATATCCTATATGCTGTGTATATAGTAGGCTACTGAATTTTCCAGTCCAATTTGCATCTCTTGAGGAAACAAATTCAGCTAAGTGATTTGCATCAATTTACATGTCTTTAAACAAATTAATTTCTCCCAACAAGACAGACAATGAAACAATAAAGTGAGATTAAAATGCTAAAAATAAGAGATTCGTTTTTCAGCCTCGATTTAAAAATGGTAATGGAAGGTGCAAGGCGGATGTCCACAGACGGGGGCAGTGACAGAAAAAGCTCTGTCACCCTTCGTTTTCAAAAAATGTTCCATTAGTTAAACAGAATATTAGTTGTGATGACAGTAAGGGAAAGATCAGCGATACAAATGGTCACAGTGAGGATACTACAATGTTCTTTTTGCTCTCCCGGCCATATTTAAATTAACACAATATCAACAAACATTACGAATAACCGGTCCCCAGTATTTTGCTCTGCTGCTCTTCAGTGAGCTGCGCTCTGCATGTTGTTAGGATGACAAAAATTTTAAAAGTTATTTTTTAAGGTTGGTCTGCCTCATTGGTCTTGCCAGTGTCAAAATGACTGAGCAAATCAAAGACTGCTAGCCAGTGCTCAAATTGAGGGGGTCTGGGGGGATCCAGGACCAACCACACTCTCAGAAAAAAAGGTACAAAAGCTGTCACTGAGGCAGTACCTTTTCAAAACTTTTGATAGAACTTGTTTCTCCACTGTGAATAAATCGCTATCTGAATCCATGAGTTTAATTTATTTTTACAGACCTCCACGAGAAACTATAGGGATATACCCTCCCTTGTTACCCTCCTAATTTCCTTCTCTACTTATTCTACCTGTGCTCTCTGTCATTGATCGTTGTCTGCTCTGCAGACCCTGTGTTCTTCCCTTCAGGGTAGTGTTTTGTTTTATTTTTGATTATTAATAAAAAGTCACTCTGTTCTTGAGACCTTGTGTATGACCAGTCACTGGTCAAACTTTAAATTGTTGATTTCAAACCATGCTGCGTTACATCCAGTTAACCTGTCATATTAAAGGGGTGGTTCACTGGGTTTTTTCTAGGCTTGATTGTGTTTATGGGGTGCAGTCTAACATGTGTTAACGCTTCGTTTTTTAAAAAACGCATTATTTTTCACATAATTTACCTTTATTCCACACCTCTCTGTCCCTTCTCTGAGAAACGGGCTGATCATTTCCTTCTTTTATGAAGCCCCTCCCTCAGAAATAGGTGATGGGCTCTGATTGGTTAGCTAGCCCAGTGTGTTGTGATTGGCTAAACCGCCTCTAGAGCGCGTCTACAGGATATTATTGAAGAGGATCGCGCAGAACCTGTGCAAGCAAGGCTTTTAATGGTAGGCCTTTGTTTTTGTTTGTTGTTGTCGCATACTTTTAGATACGCTGTTGTAAATGCTACTGCTTATGTTAGCTTTTAATATACGGTTTTATCCTGATTAAAGCTTTAATACAGTACGGCAACTGCACGCACGTCCATGTTTAACGCTTCTCATAGCTATTTGAAAATAAGTGTATATTTGGAACAGTTCATTGTTGGAGCTGAGCTGAATGAGAGAGAGAGAGATGCAGAGCATGTGCAGAGCAGGAGGACGCGAGGAAACTAACGTTAAAAAAGTGAAATCGCAATGAACCACCCCTTTAAAGTCATTTTCACTGCGTGCAGTTAGTGTTACTGTCTGACCTGCTGCACAACATACCTAAACTGATCCACCCTCCTGAAACACTTACCAGGAAGAGACTGTCTCACTTCTTTCCTTTCTGAGGCTTTTTATAATATCTGTATGCAATCAGATAGCAATCAGCAATCAATGGAGAATGAAAACAAACACTTTCAAAGAGGATTTTATTTAAGAACAGACAGAAGATCTTCGTGATTATTCATTTTGGAAAGTAAAATTTTTAAAGTAATGTTTAGATTGCTGAAGCTTGTGCAAACAGTGAAAATGGATTCACTGTCTGTTGAAGAGCCTTCTTGCAGTGTACACCGTGAGAAACTCGATTTCTTCTGTCTGGAGGACAAACAGCCTGTGTGTTTAGTGTGCAGAGATTCACAGAAACACGACAATCACACATTCAGACCCATCAGTGAAGCCGTTTCATCATATAAGGTAAGACAAATGTCTCTTGATTCATATGTAAACAACAATACATAATAAACATTTTTGATAAATTCTAGGAGGAGCTCAAAACAACACTGAAGTCCTTACGAATTAAAATTACACAAGGAGTGAAAATGAGAGAAGAGTTTGAGAAAACAGTTCAACACATCAAGGTAAGGAAACCGAATCAGGAGTAAAATAAATTTGTATCACAAGTGTAGGATCATTTATACAGTATAGGTCACTATACACAATTATGATTTGTTATATTTGATGTATTTCAGTTTATTACTGTTAAACCCCTGGTTAATTAAATAGGACAAGTAATCAGCACTATGTAAGGTGAGTGCACCCATTAAGATCACTTAAAAGCCCACTTTTAAGTGAAACCAGAAAAAAAGAAAAATCACCAAGGCTGCATTTATTTGATTAAAAATACAGTAAAAAAAACTAATATTATGAAGTATTATTACAATCTAAAAGATTTTTTTTTTGTTTGTTTCAATCAAATATAAAATGCAAATGTATTCCTGTGATAGCAAAGCTGAATTTTCAGGATTTATTATTTGTCACTCAAGTGTGTTTAATTTCAAGTTTAATTTCAGATCAGACAAAATGAAAGCCTTAAATCAAAAGCATTTCCAATTAATTGATTTTTTTTTTTTTTTTTTTTTTTTTTTTTTCAGAAATAAAAAGCTTCAAATGAGAATTGTTTTATACAAACTAATATAAGTCTGAATATTATCTGAGAAAGGATCTTGGTTGGTTTACTTTACAAGTTACACAACAGTATTTTTGATGTTTCAGTTAAGAGAGACATCAAAAGAACATTTGTTTTTGTTTTGAGTTTATCATGAATGATGTGTTGATGTGTGTTTGAGATAAAGTGAATGTGGTTTGATTTCAGTCTCAAGCTGATCACACAGAACGTCAGATTAAACAGCAGTTTGAGAAGCTTCATCAGTTTCTCAGAGATGAAGAAGAAGCTACAATCACTGCACTGAGGGCAAAGCCACTGCAGTTCTGATCCTGAATGTTCTTCCAGAGTCCAGATCTCATCACAGCCGGATCCACAGATGCCTTCTGGAGCTTTGATTGATGTGCCGCGTTACTTGGGCAACCTGCCCTTCAGAGTCTGGAAGAAGATGCAGGACATCGTCCAGAACAGTGAGTCTGGAGAAGATCTGCGCTCTTACACACACACACTGGAAATGATGCATGAGGGAAGATTTACAGATTTAAAGATGTCGGTGTTTGATCAATAGGACAAGTGTCATAATTCGTAATCTATGTTCGGTTCACTCTTGATCATTATATGAACATCAGAATAAAAGCAGCTGTCGATTGTGTCTCTTCAGCTCCTGTGATTCTGGATCCAAACACTGCAAACCCACGTCTCGTCCTGTCTGATGATCTGACCAGTGTGAAAGACAGCTTATTAAACAGTCAACCTCTTCCTGATAATCCTGAGAGATTTGACTATTATTCCTGTGTTCTGGGTTCAGAGGGTTTTAACTCAGGAATATATTGCTGGGATGTGGAGGTTAATGAGAGTTTATGCTGGAGTATTGGAGTAACTACAGCATCAAACCAAAGGAAGGGACGGGATTTCTTTAATACTGATGTCTGGAGTGTGTGGTATGGATTGTGTGAACCGTCTGGTTTCCCTGTTGAACAGGATCTTGATCGTCTGAGAGTTCATCTGGACTATGACAGAGGAACAGTGTCGTTCTCTGATCCTGTAACTAACACACATCTACACACATTCACAACCACCTTCACTGACACCGTCTTGCCATTCTTCTGTAGTATTTACCATTTGAGGATCTTACCATATAGTTATGGTACTGTAATAGTCCGTAAACGTTACACCTGTAGCTCTGAATCAGTGGGAGTGCAGTGAAATAAAAGCTGCTAAATTCAACAACCCTGCCCTGGACAGCTTTACTTACTGAGTTGATCTGATCTGCTTCTTATTAGGGTCCTTTCACATATCGCTTATTTGGTGTCAATCAATCATAATACATTGATTAAACAATTAAATTAAAAGGTTGTAAGACTTGAAAATAATTCTCCTTCATGACTGTTGGACCTCCTCAGGACGTATAAATAATGAACTACTACTTAGGAAGACGGGTTTCCTCAGCTGAGTCTGATTCTGCTCAAGGTTCTTCTGTCCTTCATTAAGCTTTTTCCTTGCCACAGTCACATTTGTTTGTTTTCACATTTAACATAAAGTAGACCGGCTACTACTGCTGTGGCTTTTCACTAGCGGTTTACGAATTTGCAAAAATGTTCTATGTGCCTGTAAGAGTTCAATCTGATCCTGTTTATGGATAATTTTATAATTTGTTATGAGAGTTATGTTTAGCTCATTTCTGCCTTTCAATCTTCTCTAACTAAATCGTTTTAGAAATTATTTACCATTTGAGGATCTTACTGATGCGAGCTTGACTAACGTGACCTGCCAGAACTAACGCTACGCTAGATTTATGGTACTGTACATGAACAGGTTTTTCATTCATGTATAGTGGGGAAAATATTTATTTGATCCCCTGCTGATTTTGTACGTTTGCCCACTTACAAAGAAATGAAGGGTCTGTAATTTTTATGGTAGGTTTATTTTAATGGATAGAGACAGAATACAAACCAAAAAAAATCCAGAAAAAAAAAACATTTTATATAAAGGTTAGATTGATTTGCATTTCAGTGAGTGAAATAAGTATTTGATTCCCTACCAACCAGCAAGAATTCTGGCTCCCACAGACTGGTTATGTGCCCATGTGGAACACAGATTAGTCCTGCCACTTTAAGAAGTTACTCCTAATGTCAGCTCGTTAGGTGTATAAAAGACACCTGTCCACACAATTTGTATCTTCCATTCCAACCTCTCCCACCACTATGGGCAAGACCAAAGAGCTGTCAAAGGATGTCAGAGACAAGATTGTAGATCTGCACAAGGCTGGAATGGGCTACAAGACCATCAGCAAGAAGCTTGGTGAGAAGGAGACAACTGTTGGTGCGATTATTCGGAAATGGAAGAAATACAAAATAACCATCAATCGGCCTCTGTCTGGAGCTCCGTGCAAGATCTCGCCTCATGGGGTAAGGATGTTCATGAGAAAGGTGAGGGATCAGCCCCGAACTACACGGGAGGAGCTTGTTAATGATCTGAAGGCAGTTGGGAACACAGTCACCAAGCAAAACATTGGTAACACAACGCTGCAATGGACTGAAATCCTGCAGCGCCCGCAAAGTCCCCCTGCTCAAGAAGGCACATGTACAGGCCCGTTTAAAGTTTGCCAAAGAACATCTAAATGATTCAGAGAAGGCTTGGTCAGATGAGACCAAAATTGATGAGACCAAAATTATGCTCTTTGGCATTAACTCGACTCGCCGTGTTTGGAGGGACAGAAATGCTTCCTATGACCCCAAGAACACCATCC
>NW_015639764.1:393698-404075 GCF_001515625.1 Sinocyclocheilus rhinocerous | reverse complement strand
AGAACCTCAGCCAGAACACTGAAGATGGGTCATGGATGGGTCTTCCAGCATGACAATGACCCAAAACATACCACCAAGGCAACAAAGGAGTGGCTCAAGAAGCAGCACATTAAGGTCATGGAGGGGCCTAGCCAGTCTCCAGACCTCAATCCTATAGAAAATCTGTGGAGGGAGCTGAAACTTCAAGTTGCCAAACGACAACCAAGAAACCTTTAGGATTTAGAGAGGCTCTGTAAAGAGGAGTGGATCAAAATACCTCCTGAGATGTGTGCAAACCTGGTAAACAAATACAAAAAAACGACTTACCTCTGTGATTGCCATCAAGGGTTTCTGCACCAAGTACTAAGTCATGTTTTTCTTGGGGATCAAATACTTATTTCACTCACTGAAATGCAAATCAATTTCTAACCTTTATAAAATGTGTCTTTTATGGATTTTTTTGGTTGGTATTCTGTCTCTATACGTTAAAATAAACCTACCATCAAATAAATATTTTCCCCACTGTATGGGGAGGAGGCTTTGTGGAGGGAGGGAACGTCATGTATACAGTTTGTAACACACACTCTCGGAGTAAGTTGAATGTCCAAAATCACTATCACCATTACCACTAGAAGTATGTAAATATTTTTCATTATGTTCAATGAAGTAATCGGAAGAGTTTGAAATCGACTACAAGGCTGAAAATTGGATTATGTGTGCGTAAAACGTTACATTTCCAAGCCATCAGATTATATTTAGCTGTTGTAACTGTGTTCAAGTAGTCGAAGTGGCCTTAAATGAACAATCGCATATTCCCAGAGGTGCGCATAAGTGGTGCGCATGTGCAACCAATATCAAAAATGCGATCTGTAAATATGTTTGGACCGCTCATTTGCATACTGACATTGTTGACAGCTGTTAATGCACAATCACTGTTTAGATCGACTAATTGTAATACTGTATAAGATTTCCAGTCAAACTGAAAGCATAAATCTCGGCTATGCGCTGCCGGTTTCAGCACAAAATGCAAAACTGACATTTCGGCAGCGCATATACTTGAGTCACTCTATATGTGCAGTGTGAGTAGGCTACCTGTGTCGGCAGTGGATTCAGGGAACAGCTGTTATTTTGTATGCAGGGCCGTCCTTAGTGGGGTGCACCTGGCGCGGCTGCACCGGGCCCCGCACTTGAGGATGAGACGTTAAACCGAGTTCCTGACTCTCTCTGGTCATTTAAAACCCCATGGCACTTCTGTAAAGAGTAGGGGTGTATCCCCGGTGTCCTGGCCAAATTCCCTCCATCGGCCCTTGTCAATCATGGCCTCCTAATAATCCCCATTCATTAAATTGGCTCTATCGCTCTCTCCTCTCCAGCTGGTGTGTGGTGAGCGCACTGGCGCTGTTGTACTGTGGCTGCCGTCGCATCATCCAGGTGGATGCTGCACACTGGTGGTGGTTGAGGAGTGACCCCCTCATATGATTGTGAAGTTCTTTGGGTGTACAGCAATACACAATAAAGTGCCATATAAATGCCTAATTAATGAATTAATTCATAATAAAGCATAATTATTTTTGTCATAATTTATACTTATGTGATCTAAATCACACACACACACACACACACATATATATATATATATATATATATACGTAAATAGTGTTTATATATAATATTTTTATTTTTATGAATTAAATATGTTTTGAATAGGGACACGAGATAAACGATAAACTTATGTTTGAATTTTAAACCTTTAGCAGCGCGCAAAAGTTTGATCTACTCCGCACGCGCCTGAATTTAACGGTCACTTTCCAGCGGACGGACGCCAGAGATAAGGCAAGTGCTGTCAATCCTGATTTTATTAATCGATTTTGCTCATGTAAATATAAATATAGCTCTAGATGTGTACTGTTTTGTGTCTTTGAGCGTGATTTTGTAATTAAATGCACTGTTTGGTTCATTTGTCCAAGAATATTCTTCCGTGAGGCGAAATTTGAGATAAATAGTTCCCTTGTTAAAACACCTTAAACTGCCAACTTCACAGTAATCACTTTCCTATTTTTGAACTTCAACTGTAGAGAGTTTGTCACTTGCTCTTGATCCATGATGCTCACTTGAGCCGTATGCTAATTGTAATGAATCGTTTAAGTAAACGAATCATTTCCATTCATTCCAAGGCTGTGAACGACTCACTGTTTTTCGATGAATCATTGAGTCAGTGATACAGTGAGTTGTTCTTATCAAAAGATGCTCACGTGTCACCACCTACTGGTTAAATTGTTTAGTTGCTACTGATGTTTGACTTGGTAAACAGCATTAATTAGTATAGATTGTGCAATAATTTGTGCTGATCATCTCCAAACTGTCTGTTTATATTGTGCTATAAAATACAAATAAATGTTTGTATTTTTATCATTATCATTACCATCAGTGCATTATGGATTCAGATGTGACATCACAGCCTAAAGATGGTCTAAAATAAAGGATTCAGACTAATAATTGAGCTGATAATTAGTGCTTGCAAGTTAATTCTATCATGCTTAATTCTATCATGTTAATTCTATCATGCTTACTGTCCTCCGTGTGTGCTAATGGACCATGTGTGCTTGTGTGTTTGTTGGTGTAGCTGGACGGTTTCTACGGTCCTCTGTGTGGTAAACACAGTAACAGTCATCAACAATGTCAGCAGCACATCTACTCAGAAAACACAAGCAGAGATTGGACCCTGTTTCTCCATCTGTCCCAGGTACACCATCATCAGTGTCAGTATGACAGCACTCAGACTCCAGAGCTGCAGTTATTACAAACATCCTTTGATGAACAGTCACCTGTACCGAGACTCATGGTACAGAGACTTAGACCGCTTCGCTAGTCGGTTAATTAGTTCTCTCAAACATCCTTTAAGTGCTAGTCTGAATGTGTAACTCATGTTGTAAATATATTGTTGCCAAAACAATGCACTACATGTCGTAATTACTATCTGTTCATGTACAAATATGTTAATGTTAGCTTAAAGTACTTATATTTCAATAATTATGACCATTACATCAATAATAATAATAAAGATTTAAAACTGAAATCAGTCATTTTAAATTCTACATGTTACATCTACAGTGTGAGAAATTAATGTTCATTTTGAGAATTGTTAAAGATTCAATTTAACAATGTTAATCAGTTATTAGTGTTTTTAAATATATTTAAGTAATTGTTAGATGACCACAAAGGTAGTAATCTCATGACCCAGAGCACATTCTGCTTTTACCTTTAAGATGTGTTTTTTTATGAATGTATTTTTACTTCATGTGGTTAAAACCAAGCATAATTGATGAGAACCAGATGGGTGCAGTTCAGTATATTTTCACTCTGTCTGGACTGAATCTAGATCACCTGAACTGGTTTTCTTTAATGTTCATTCTGTTCATACACTGATTGAACGTTTCATCTGTTAGAGAGGGATCAGAACATTTTGTCTTTCAGCTGTTGATCTGCATGCGGTATTTGACCAGGACTTCAATGAGACAAGAACACAGACATGCTATTAAGTTTTGTTTTATTCTTACTTGGTAAAATTCATTGTTTACATAAGACAATGGAGCATTAGATCATCTACTGATTACAGTATATGTGATTTTTTTTTTTAAATGAGATATGTTTTAATTGTTTTAGTAATCTGATTAAATTATGCTTTTCTCTAGCATTATTTAGAAAAACTGAATAAAATAGATCCATGAAAAACATTTTCTTCACGGCTTACCACTGAACCATGAACTTTTTTTTTGGCTTGTATGTGGGCGTCTCACATGACACAAATTTGTCAGAAAAGTTAGTTGGCTTGAATTTACAGAGTGAAATTTTAGAGCTTAAGTTTTCTGTGTGATATCCTTATTTGCTTGTTCATTTTGGGAACAGACAAGAGTTCAGATGATTTCTCAGCTGGCAGATGATTGGCTATTTTCATAACAATGGGAATTTCACATATGAACGAGATATTCACAACAATAATTTATAATATCAAAACAAAGTCGCACATTATATATATATATATTAGTGCTGGGCGGTATGACCAAAAATTTATATCACAGTATTTTTCAAAATTATACCGGTTTCACGGTACATGACGGTATTTTTTTTCATGCATGACCGGGTGTTAACCATATTTTCTACTGATTGAGAGAGGAAATACTGCAGTATATTGACTTAGAATGCCCTATTTTACTGTCATGATGAGTGAATATTGTCAAAAAATACCACACTAAATAGTGACTAAACACGACCCCTTTTAATACATGTTAACCAGGAGTCACTCTCATTTATAATCACGGCATCGTCTGATAAAATCAACATGCATCTACACTAAAGAGCGGCTATAATACTTTTTTGTCTCATGCAGCGCACTGCCTGCGTCTGAGTAACAAACTAAAAAAAAACAACAAACAAAAAAGTGCATGTGATATTAACAAACGAACTACGCTCATATTTATAATTCCAAACAATCAGTAAGCGACAGGGTGCTAGGAAACGCTGTTTTGTACTCATTTATTGACGAGTCGGCTGCAGTGCGGCCAACTGAATGCGCTGCTTCTCTGCCGCTCACTGCACAGAACAGACGCCGAGAGAGACGACACTTCTCCGGGAAAGTCAGACCTCGCGTTCGCGGGACAGCACTGGCGAAATCTTCCAACTGAACCATAGCTAAGGTTTATCCAAAAAAGTCGCTAGGTTTGTCAGTATGAATATTCTATGGAAAAAAGCCGCTAAAAGGGTCTGAAAGTTGCTAAATCTAGTGCTAAAGTCGCGCTCGTGTGTGTGAGACGCGGGAGCTGATGGCAGGGGGCGGTGGATATTTGTGGCGGTCAATGTGGATATTGTGGATGAGTTCTTCTGTGTCATCATGTTCTATTAGTTCTACAGCTTCAGTTTCGTAATTTTCACGCTTAGTAACACATACAGCTGCTCCCTCACCACAGTGCAACAGTGAAAAGGGACCCCTTTCAAACAGTGTCGCGTTCCGAACGTTGATTAAGTGGCATACACCGGTATTGCGGTATTTTAAAAATTCATATCATAACAAAAATAAACACCGGTATTCGGTATGAACCGGTATACCGCCCAGCACTAATATATAAATATATGTAACTGTAAGATGACACTTATTACCCTCCTGCTGTCCTGTATTCTTGCCAGAAGACATTATCATCTGAGGCATTGGGATAAAAAGATCGATTGCTTGCTACCGCTGATGTGCAGATGCTAGTAGACAAGTTTCTTGTATTCTAGTAATGCATTCCGTTTAGTCCAATAACACGATGGAAAGGAACACAGTGATCTCCATCATGGTTTTCTATGGTGTTTGTGCAGGTAGCTTTACAGAACCGACATTGAACCCAACAGCACTGACAAGTGATCGAGCAGAAGCTCATCTGGTCTGAACCTACAGTCCAGATTTTTGGGAAACTTGTTGTTTTTAACAGAAAAAAATACAATGTATGTATTCAATTAACAGCTCTGAGCTTTAAAAAAACACTATTCTGCCCCACATTTACATATTCACACTCATATACGTTCATGGTCATATATGACATTTTATCATTAATAGCCTTATCTGAAAATTTGGAGCTTTATATTTTTGTCACAAAAAAGTGTGTTCTTTAAAAATGATGTTTTGAAGTTGAAATCGTTTTGCAGGTGCTTGTATGAGGAATTGGGTCTTGTCTCTCAGCCTCTTGTATCCAGAGTATTTGCTGAGATGTATAATATAAATTCTTCTCTAACTGTGATCTGAGAAGAATCCCAGAATAGATGTCGCAGTCTCATTCTGTATGTATTTCTTCAGATATATTGATCCAAACTTTCAACAGCATCCTGTTTTGAACATTTTTTCCATTCATCTGGTATCTTACCCCTCCCCTCAAATGTTTTATTGTAGTATTTTTCCAGATCTTTCTTGAATCTGCACACAAACCACTTCCAGTATGGCAGCTCAGAGAGGTCAGAGGTGATGCTCCAGTCTGCATAATCCCCTCCTGCTGTCCTGTATTCTTGCCAGAGGACATTATCATCTGAGGCATTGGGATAAAAAGATAGATTGCTTGCTACCGCTGATGTACAGATGCTAGTAGACAAGTTTCTTGTATTCTTGTAATGCATCCCGTTTAGTCCAATAACACGATGGAAAGGAACACTGTGATCTCCATCATGGTTTTCTATGGTGTTGGTGCAGGTAGCTTTACAGAACGGACATTGAACCCAACAGCACTGGCAGAAGTGATCAATCAGAAGCTCATCTGGTCTGAACTTATAGTCCAGATTCTTGGGGAAAGCCTTTGTGTTGAATCTGAGGCTGATCTCAGACATTACATCAGGAAGTTTATCTCTTATCACATCTTGTAGGAGGCTGAAATCATCAACACCATCATCATCATGTTTCACTCCACTGAGGTCTTTTTCAGAGAAGATCAGCTCATCTGAGAGCTGCTGTGTGAAACTCTTCAACCACAAACCAACATTTCCATTGTTCACTTGAACACATTCAGTAGATTCTGTTTTCATGATCTTCTGCTGCAGGAGTTTAATGTTCTCCTTCATCTTGGGTAAAACACTGACACTGAACTTATCAGTGATGTACCGACTGACTTCATCTCTGATGAAACTCTTGAAGTGATCTTTAGGATTATGAATGTAGTTCATGTATTTGTCAAAATCATTCTCTTCTGCCAGTGTCTTCAGGATGTATTTCTCCAGTTTTGATCTGTTTCCATTCAGTGATTCACAGTTCATTCTGATTTCATCTGCTAAATCTCTGGCAGTCTTCTTGTAGACACTCTGCTCAATGGAATCTTTAAGTTTCTGACAGATGATCTCACCAAAAATGGTAACTGATGTTGCTTCATGACAGTATTTCTTAAAAATACTATAATACTGTTCTCTCTTCTTCTTAACATATATTGCAGGATCATTGGCATCCCTGAAAATTCTGTGTTGGTCAGTGATCATCTTGTTTGCTCTCATACAGATGGAAAGAACCAAATCCCTGAAGAATTCATTCTTGAACACATATTTCACTGGTCCTTCCTGATGTTCTGTTACTCTCTTCTTGATGTAATCTGTAATTTGTTGAATGCATCTGATGTTGTAGCCCATCTTTGAAATGTTAAATGACATGATCATTGAGTCTGTATGCTGAGCAATGTCTGTGACTAATGATCTTATTTGGGCTTCATCCTCTCTTGATAGACTGTAACCAAACTTCTTAGTTGATCTGTGGATGTTTGTTCCTGATCCTGTAAATCCACTGGATTTCTTTAGCTGTACATAATCTGAATAACTTGGTACAGAAAAAACATCCTTGCTCTCACTTTTCTCCATACGTTGGTCCACAGAAACACTTTTATAGATGTCATTGAGAAGGAGTTTCAAATCTCTCATTATGTCAATGTCTTTGATTGGAGGACTCTCTGTGATGATCTTCTTCACACACTGTTTCCAAAACAAATCAAACTGTTTCTTCAATATTTCTGCATCAATTGTTTTGTCTTTGAATTCTAAGGCAAGTTTTTTGCTCTTTTCAATGAGAGTGTTTTCATGGTGTGTCCTCTGAGCATCAATCTTTTTCTTCAGGTCTTCCTGCTGAAGAATCTGATTTAATTTGCTTTCTGTTTCTCTCACAATGTTTTCCTGAAGTTCTTTGATTTTGATTTCAAATGATGTTTTCCACTGAATCAGTATATCAGCATTAGTGTCTTTCTCAAAAAATTCAGACATTGATTTTTTCACTTTTTCACTTGTCTTCTTCATTTCTCTCTGAAGATTAGTTTCCTTAACTTCATGAATTGTTTCATTTTCTATTTGGTTGTGCAGTTTGTTCTCGGTTTCCATCATGGCACTGCGAAGACTCCAGGACCATTTGCTGTATTCGGTCTCCAGTTTCCTGTATGCTGAAATCTCCAGAGATTTTCTGAAGTTGATGATGAATTGTTCCTTCAGTAAAGCGTCCCAAAGATCTTTAATACGATCTTTTAAGTGTGTCAGCGTCATTCCATGTGATTTTGATGCACAAGTCTCAATAGTTTCCTTTAGTTCTTGAATGTTCTCACAGTAGTTTGGGTTCGGTGTTGCCATTGGTGGGCTGCCCTCCCAGAGCTGAGCAAAATATTTCACATCATTCTGAACATCAAATCTAATGACGTCACTGAAACATTCAGCATCATAGCCTTCATCTTTAGCAGCAAGTTTTGTCATCTCATTCAGTGTCTCCAGGAGCCTTCTCCTTCCCTCCATGTTTTTCTCTCTAGCTGTGATGTCTGAAATGTTCTGATGCACAAACACACAGCTGGGATTCAGTCTGACCTTCTTCATCCTCATGAAGACCTGAACAACAATCTGAAGAATGTCCTGCATCCCAGATGGGTTTTCTCCAAATATACTGATCAAGGTTTGATTTGCAAGACCAACAACAAATGTGGCCAGTTCATTGTCATGATCTCTTGTTGATCTTCCAGACAGTTCTAGAGCTCCAAGGCCCTCAGTATCAACAACCAGAATATAGTCAAAGTTCATCTGTGTTTTCATCTCGTCTGACACTCTGACCAGCTGCATGAAAGCTCCTCTGGTGCACCTGCCAGCGCTGACGGCAAACTGGAGTCCAAACATGGCATTCAGCATTGTGGATTTCCCAGAGCTCTGAGTCCCTAAAACTGACAGCACAAAGACTCTCTGGTCTTCCAGCTTCTGGATGAGTTGATCTAGAACAGCAGAGATCCAGATCACAGGAACATGAGCAGCATCTCCATCCATCAACTCCAGTGGAAATCCAGAGATCATCATCTCTGCTGCAAGACTCGGGAGAGAAGAGAAGTGAACCTGCAGGTCTTTCTTGTTCTTCTTCACAGATTAACATGATTCATAGATCTGACTGATCTCCCTCATGATGTGCTCCAAACCAAAGCCCACAGTTTGAATTTCCTCATATATTCTCTCAAATTCTTCTTGTTCAGTTTTGATTTGTTCAGGTTTATAATTATTCTCTTTCAGTTTTACAACTGCTGACCACTTTTCATCATACTTCTGATGAAGAACAGAAATATCCATTGAAATATATTCATCCAGGAAGATTTCAAGCCATTTTAGAAAATAGATCTTATTCTCAGCAAGCAAGTGAATTTCTTTAATAAAGAACTGTATAAAAGTACATATGTTAAATGCATGCTGCTGCTCACGCAGTCTCTTGAGGTTGGCTTGTTTTCTGCTTATGTCCATCTCTGTCTCATCTGCTCGAGGTCGATGTAGTTCTTTGTTCTTCTGACACCACTGATGCCACAGTTTCCCCTGATGAGGCAGAAATTATTCTTTGATTTCTCTCAGATCTTTCTTCTCCAGTAAACTCATCATCTGCTGTGCTGCTTCTCTTCCTCTCCTGCTGTCATCATCATCTTCCTCATCTACTCTGATATCTGAGTGTTTGGACACATCTTCAAGTCTGAAAGTGAAAGATGTTTCTGGGAGACAATCATTTATAGCTCTTCTGAGTTCTTCAGATGCATCTGAATGACTTCTTTCCTTCAGACCGATTTTTAATTTTGTATTATTCATCTCTGTTACAGTAGATTCATCCTCAGTAAGAAGACAAATGAGTGGCTTTTTGTTTGTGTACAGGTTTTGAATCATTTTAATGCTTTCGTTCCTGTCAAGTTGTGGTAGAAGAACAACATTGACTGAGGCCATTTCAGTGAGGATCTGCAGCTGTTTTTCATGGTCTCCTGCATCACCGTGTAGATTACAGAACGCTACACAGTCAGTGAATTTATCATCATTTGTTCCAGATGGGCAGAACCAGGCGATCTCCACCACTCCATCCATCAGGACTCTGGTTCTGCTGCTGCCTGGGCAGTTCCTGTGGAAGAACGTGTTGTGTTTCTCATTGATCAGACTGTTCATCAACTGAGACTTGGATGAAGACACAGAGCCAAACCTGAAGAAAAACACCATTGGAGTTTCTGCCTTGTAGATCGGCTGGGTTTGACTGATGATTTCATTGTTGTTTCTCATCTTCCAGCTCTTCTTGACTTGTCTGAATGTCCAGAGAGGAAACTCGATCTGTCGTGTGAATGGATCAGGAACAAGCAGAGGCAGAGCGTACTGACACTGGGACAGTTTAGTGACCATCAGCTGCTTCAGGAAACCATCAGCACAATGAAACACGGCCATCTGAACATCCATCGGGTGAACAGGGTCAGACTGACTTGATGCTTTGTCTGACGGAGAGAGGTTTCCGAAAACATCATCAAAAATATCATTCTCTTCTTCAGAGAAGTCGTTGTCTGTTTGTTGTGTTTGATCCTGTTTGTTGGTCTCTTTAGTTTTAATGTATCGTGCTCTGTAGTTCATCATCAGTAGTTTTTGTAT
>NW_015639764.1:390770-392225 GCF_001515625.1 Sinocyclocheilus rhinocerous | reverse complement strand
ACTCTGACCAGCTGCATGAAAGCTCCTCTGGTGCACCTGCCAGCGCTGACGGCAAACTGGAGTCCAAACATGGCATTCAGCATTGTGGATTTCCCAGAGCTCTGAGTCCCTAAAACTGACAGCACAAAGACTCTCTGGTCTTCCAGCTTCTGGATGAGTTGATCTAGAACAGCAGAGATCCAGATCACAGGAACATGAGCAGCATCTCCATCCATCAACTCCAGTGGAAATCCAGAGATCATCATCTCTGCTGCAAGACTCGGGAGAGAAGAGAAGTGAACCTGCAGGTCTTTCTTGTTCTTCTTCACAGATTAACATGATTCATAGATCTGACTGATCTCCCTCATGATGTGCTCCAAACCAAAGCCCACAGTTTGAATTTCCTCATATATTCTCTCAAATTCTTCTTATTCAGTTTTGATTTGTTCAGGTTTATAATTATTCTCTTTCAGTTTTACAACTGCTGACCACTTTTCATCATACTTCTGATGAAGAACAGAAATATCCATTGAAATATATTCATCCAGGAAGATTTCGAGCCATTTTAGAAAATAGATCTTATTCTCAGCAAGCAAGTGAATTTCTTTAATAAAGAACTGTATAAAAGTACATATGTTAAATGCATGCTGCTGCTCACGCAGTCTCTTGAGGTTGGCTTGTTTTCTGCTTATGTCCATCTCTGTCTCATCTGCTCGAGGTCGATGTAGTTCTTTGTTCTTCTGACACCACTGATGCCACAGTTTCCCCTGATGAGGCAGAAATTATTCTTTGATTTCTCTCAGATCTTTCTTCTCCAGTAAACTCATCATCTGCTGTGCTGCTTCTCTTCCTCTCCTGCTGTCATCATCATCTTCCTCATCTACTCTGATATCTGAGTGTTTGGACACATCTTCAAGTCTGAAAGTGAAAGATGTTTCTGGGAGACAATCATTTATAGCTCTTCTGAGTTCTTCAGATGCATCTGAATGACTTCTTTCCTTCAGACCGATTTTTAATTTTGTATTATTCATCTCTGTTACAGTAGATTCATCCTCAGTAAGAAGACAAATGAGTGGCTTTTTGTTTGTGTACAGGTTTTGAATCATTTTAATGCTTTCGTTCCTGTCAAGTTGTGGTAGAAGAACAACATTGACTGAGGCCATTTCAGTGAGGATCTGCAGCTGTTTTTCATGGTCTCCTGCATCACCGTGTAGATTACAGAACGCTACACAGTCAGTGAATTTATCATCATTTGTTCCAGATGGGCAGAACCAGGCGATCTCCACCACTCCATCCATCAGGACTCTGGTTCTGCTGCTGCCTGGGCAGTTCCTGTGGAAGAACGTGTTGTGTTTCTCATTGATCAGACTGTTCATCAACTGAGACTTGGATGAAGACACAGAGCCAAACCTGAAGAAAAACACCATTGGAGTTTCTGCCTTGTAGATCGGCTGGGTTTGACTGATGATCTCATTG
>NW_015639764.1:377378-389781 GCF_001515625.1 Sinocyclocheilus rhinocerous | reverse complement strand
TCTGAGTGTTTGGACACATCTTCAAGTCTGAAAGTGAAAGATGTTTCTGGGAGACAATCATTTATAGCTCTTCTGAGTTCTTCAGATGCATCTGAATGACTTCTTTCCTTCAGACCGATTTTTAATTTTGTATTATTCATCTCTGTTACAGTAGATTCATCCTCAGTAAGAAGACAAATGAGTGGCTTTTTGTTTGTGTACAGGTTTTGAATCATTTTAATGCTTTCGTTCCTGTCAAGTTGTGGTAGAAGAACAACATTGACTGAGGCCATTTCAGTGAGGATCTGCAGCTGTTTTTCATGGTCTCCTGCATCACCGTGTAGATTACAGAACGCTACACAGTCAGTGAATTTATCATCATTTGTTCCAGATGGGCAGAACCAGGCGATCTCCACCACTCCATCCATCAGGACTCTGGTTCTGCTGCTGCCTGGGCAGTTCCTGTGGAAGAACGTGTTGTGTTTCTCATTGATCAGACTGTTCATCAACTGAGACTTGGATGAAGACACAGAGCCAAACCTGAAGAAAAACACCATTGGAGTTTCTGCCTTGTAGATCGGCTCGGTATGATTGATGATTTCATTGTTGGTGTTGTTCATCTTCCAGCTCTTGTTGATTTGCCTGAATGTCCAGAAAGGAAACTCAATCTGTTGAGTGAATGGATCAGGAACAAGCAGAGGCAGAGCGTACTGACACTGGGACAGTTTAGTGACCATCAGCTGTTTCAGAAAGCCATCAGCACAATGAAACACGGCCATCTGAACATCCATCGGGTGGCTTCGCTCAGATTGGCCTGTTTCTTCATTAGACGTGGACATTTCTTTCAAAACATCACTGTTGTCTTCAGATGATTCACTGTCTCTTTGTTGTGTGTCATGCTGTTCATTGGTATCTTTAACATTTGTGTATTTTGCTCTGTTGTTCATCATCAGTAGTTTTTGTATGAAACTCCAAACCAGCTTCTCCTCAGCACAAGACTTATGGGACTTTAATAAATGAGCAGTTAACTGAAGAACTTCTGCAGTTTTCAGTTTATTTTTGTTCTTGTCGAGATGAAGTCTGTGAAATAGTTGCTCTATTTTTTCTCTTTCAGTCTTTTCCTTTTGAAAGTGTTGATCTGGACTGACTCCTGCTGTGTCTGTGTTTTCTCTCTGTTTAGTAGACAAAACAATTATGCATCTTTAAACAGTGTTTTCCAGTTCTGTTTTCAACAAATCTGTCATTTCATCTGGGCTTTCTTACAATTTGACTGATCAGTGTGTTTAAACCACACAGCACCACTTACTATTCTGACACAATTCATTTTGTAATTTTTCCTATCCACCTTATTTTTCCTGTAAGAACGGGCACGGCCATTTGTCAGTTGTATGGCTCTGGCTTGTAGTATAATTCGCTTCTAGCTATTTTTAGCTGTACAAAACAGCTCGTTTTGCTGCTTGATATTGCAAACTGGTGTGTCTTACCATATTATTTGAATGTATTATCTTAATTATGAACACACTGGTTTGTAGTGCATACAGTTTTACCATTTACTGCACTTTGTTATTCTCCTCGCTATTTCCCTACAGCGGCTAATGAACCGGAAGTCTCGCACATTCACAGAAAACTGCTTACTTCCGCATTGAAAAATAAGGTTTTTAAGGTTTCTTTGAAAACTCACCTGTAGTGAATCATTGGTTTCAGTGCAGATCTTCTCCTTTTTCTCTTGTTCCCATTCCTCTTTCATCTCCAACTGTCTTCTCTTAAGTTTCTCTTCATGCTGTTCTTCAAGTAGTTGCAATTTTTCTTCAAACGTCTTTTGTTGATCTTCTCTCATGTTTCTTTCTTCTTTCAGTCTCTTCTCAAATTCCTCTAGTTGTTCTCGTCTCTCTCGTTCTATTCTTATTTTCTCTCTGATCTCTTCCTCCATTTCACTCTTGAGTCTCTGATACTGTTCCTCAGAGATCTGTTTCTCTCTCTCCCACCTCTTCTTATCTTCATCTTCTCTTCTCTTTCTCTCTTTGTCTTGATTCTGTTTTGCTTCCTCTATCATCATCTTCATGGTCTCTTTCTCTTCTAGTTTTCTCATCATTTCTTCTTTTTCTCTGTTCATTTGCTCCACTCTCTCTATCAGGATCTTCATGTTGTTTTCTTGTGTTTCATGTTTAGAATGGAGATCTACTTTCTCTGTTTCCATTCTCTCTCTCTCTTTTCTTAGTCTCTGATTAAATTCATCCCACATTCTCTGTTCTCTCTCTCGTTGTTTCTCATCCTCATCTTCTCTTCTCATCTTTTCTTCTTTTTGTTTCTGTCTCTCCCATTCCTCTTGTTCTTTCTTCATGTTTTCATGGATCTCTCTCTCTTTCTTCTCCTTTTCTTGTATTTGTGTTTTGTATTGTTCTTCCCTCTCATTAAACTCTTCTTCACTTCTCTTTCTCTCTTCTTCATGATTCTGTCTGTCAGTCTCTAGTCTATTCCTCAGTTTGTCTATTTCTGTGTCATATTGGAGTACAAGTTTTTCTCTGTCTGTATTTACCTTCTCTTTCTCTTGCATCATTTTCTCAATTTCATGTTCAAACATCTCTCGTTCTCGTCTCATATCATCTCTTATTTCTCTCTGATGTGCCTCTTGTTCTGTTATTTCTCTTTTGAGTTTCTCTTCTCTTCTCTTTCTTTCTTTGTCATGATTTTGTCTTTCTTCCTCCATCATCGTCTTCATTCTCTCTTTCTCTTCTTTTAGTTTGGTCATCAGATCTTCTTTTTCTCTGTTCATTTGCTCCACTATCTCCATTAGGAGCTTCATATTTTCTTCTGCTTCATGTTTAGATTGAAGATCATCTTTCTTTCGTTTCATTCTTTCTTTCTCTTGTTTATATCTTTGATTAAATTCATCCCACACTCTCTGTTTCTTCTCTCTTCTTGTCTCATCCTCTTCAGCTCTTCTGATCCTTTCATCTTGATTTTTCTGTTTCTCCCATTCCTCTCGTTCTCTTCTCATTTCCATTTTATATTGTATTTCTCGCTCTCTAAATTCTTCTTCTCTCCTCTTTATCTCTTTGTCATAATTTTGTCTTTGTTCCTCCATCATCATCTGCATTCTTTCTTTCTCTTCTTCATGTTTCTTTGTCAGTTCTTCTCTTTCTCTGTTCAGTTGCTCCACTCTCTTCATCAAGAACTTCATTTGTTGTTCTTGTTTTTCTCTTTCCATCTGTCTGAACATCTTACATGAGTAGAAACTCTCACCGTTTGCTTTCACCATGGCGTCTATCATCTCCAGCAGATCAGACACCTGTGTTCGGTCTTCAGTCTTATTATTATTGAACACATGGTATCTTTTTCCACATGCTTCAATTAGATTCATCAAAGGAGATCCAGGTTTTCCCAAACACTGTTCAATGGTTTTGTTCTTCAGACCATCTCCTCTGGTGAAGAGCACCATGGTGTACATTAAAGAATTTTCACCAAACATCTCTTGGATGATCTTCACTGATTTTGCTTCTTCTGGAGTGAATCGTCCCAGTGGTATCAGTAAGAGAAACACATGTGGTCCAGGCAGTACCATGGAGATACAGTTGGTGATTTCTTTCTGGATCTCCTTATTAGTAAGTTCAGTATCAAACAGTCCTGGAGTGTCGATCACAGTAATTTGTCGGCCGTTGATTCTTCTGCTTTAAATGTGTTTCTTCCTAAGATGGTGTTTCCTGTAGCACTCTTCCCAACTCCAGTTTTTCCCAGCAGCACAATCCTCAGATCATCTTGTCTCTCTGTTGAACCTGTAAAAGAAGAAATGCATTAGGCTAATACAGGTTTTCAAAAGTTTGACTTATCTTTTGAATAACCCTGTTTGTGAGAGGACTGCTGTCTCCTTGTTTATCATGTCACATCAGTATATTAGGAGTGTTAAATGATAACACTTTTGATATATTGTACTTTACACATAGTGTACTCTAGGTAGGGGTGGGCGATATGAGCTAAAATTCATATCACGATATTTTACACTGTGCAGGCAATATCAATATTATATTGCGATACGAGAAAAAAAATTACAGGTAAAATATTTTAACCTTATATAACTAGAAAAAGTGAGGGATTGGACATAGACCTGAAAAGTCTTTTTTTATTGTGCAATTGTTTTTCTCAAAAAGTGCAAACGTGCAACATGAGGTAGGCCTGTATGAATTAAATTAAATATTGTGTGTTTGAGTAGGCCAGTGGTTCCCAAACTTTTTGTGTCAGAGCACTGGAGTTCGTCAGAAATAGAAAGCGGCATCAGTTTACTGTCATGGATTCGTCGCTCCACATCCACAGCAGAGAACATCACTGGGTTTTGCTTTTGTCAAATCACGCCGCTCGCGTCTGGTGTAGACACGTTGTTTTGGTATTTGTGAATCTTAAGTATATTCATAATCTGCTTTACGTTTATCTTGTCTATTTCTGTGTCATATTGGAGTACAAGTTTTTCTCTGTCTGTATTTACCTTCTCTTTCTCTTGCATCATTTTCTCAATTTCATGTTCAAACATCTCTCGTTCTCGTCTCATATCATCTCTTATTTCTCTCTGATGTGCCTCTTGTTCTGTTATTTCTCTTTTGAGTTTCTCTTCTCTTCTCTTTCTTTCTTTGTCATGATTTTGTCTTTCTTCCTCCATCATCGTCTTCATTCTCTCTTTCTCTTCTTTTAGTTTGGTCATCAGATCTTCTTTTTCTCTGTTCATTTGCTCCACTATCTCCATTAGGAGCTTCATATTTTCTTCTGCTTCATGTTTAGATTGAAGATCATCTTTCTTTCGTTTCATTCTTTCTTTCTCTTGTTTATATCTTTGATTAAATTCATCCCACACTCTCTGTTTCTTCTCTCTTCTTGTCTCATCCTCTTCAGCTCTTCTGATCCTTTCATCTTGATTTTTCTGTTTCTCCCATTCCTCTCGTTCTCTTCTCATTTCCATTTTATATTGTATTTCTCGCTCTCTAAATTCTTCTTCTCTCCTCTTTATCTCTTTGTCATAATTTTGTCTTTGTTCCTCCATCATCATCTGCATTCTTTCTTTCTCTTCTTCATGTTTCTTTGTCAGTTCTTCTCTTTCTCTGTTCAGTTGCTCCACTCTCTTCATCAAGAACTTCATTTGTTGTTCTTGTTTTTCTCTTTCCATCTGTCTGAACATCTTACATGAGTAGAAACTCTCACCGTTTGCTTTCACCATGGCGTCTATCATCTCCAGCAGATCAGACACCTGTGTTCGGTCTTCAGTCTTATTATTATTGAACACATGGTATCTTTTTCCACATGCTTCAATTAGATTCATCAAAGGAGATCCAGGTTTTCCCAAACACTGTTCAATGGTTTTGTTCTTCAGACCATCTCCTCTGGTGAAGAGCACCATGGTGTACATTAAAGAATTTTCACCAAACATCTCTTGGATGATCTTCACTGATTTTGCTTCTTCTGGAGTGAATCGTCCCAGTGGTATCAGTAAGAGAAACACATGTGGTCCAGGCAGTACCATGGAGATACAGTTGGTGATTTCTTTCTGGATCTCCTCATTAGTAAGTTCAGTATCAAACAGTCCTGGAGTGTCGATCACAGTAATTTGTCGGCCGTTGATTCTTCTGCTTTAAATGTGTTTCTTCCTAAGATGGTGTTTCCTGTAGCACTCTTCCCAACTCCAGTTTTTCCCAGCAGCACAATCCTCAGATCATCTTGTCTCTCTGTTGAACCTGTAAAAGAAGAAATGCATTAGGCTAATACAGGTTTTCAAAAGTTTGACTTATCTTTTGAATAACCCTGTTTGTGAGAGGACTGCTGTCTCCTTGTTTATCATGTCACATCAGTATATTAGGAGTGTTAAATGATAACACTTTTGATATATTGTACTTTACACATAGTGTACTCTAGGTAGGGGTGGGCGATATGAGCTAAAATTCATATCACGATATTTTACACTGTGCAGGCAATATCAATATTATATTGCGATACGAGAAAAAAAATTACAGGTAAAATATTTTAACCTTATATAACTAGAAAAAGTGAGGGATTGGACATAGACCTGAAAAGTCTTTTTTTATTGTGCAATTGTTTTTCTCAAAAAGTGCAAACGTGCAACATGAGGTAGGCCTGTATTAATTAAATTAAATATTGTGTGTTTGAGTAGGCCAGTGGTTCCCAAACTTTTTGTGTCAGAGCACTGGAGTTCGTCAGAAATAGAAAGCGGCATCAGTTTACTGTCATGGAGTCGTCGCTCCACATCCACAGCAGAGAACATCACTGGGTTTTGCTTTTGTCAAATCACGCCGCTCGCGTCTGGTGTAGACACGTTGTTTTGGTATTTGTGAATCTTAAGTATATTCATAATCTGCTTTACGTTTATCTGGCACTGGAAGTCCTTTCACAAACTTGTAACTTTAATGCTTAGAGCAGAACCATGCATCGTTCATTTATATTTCTACATGGCTGCCAGCAATACAACTCTGATACTTCAAACGCGCCATCTAGTGGTCTGTTATTGATACAACCACAACTGCTACAACTGATAACGGAGCGCTCAAGCGGGTACTGTGAGTCATATTGAGGTAATTTAAATATGTCAAATTAATATTTTGCGTTCAATTATTTACTTATCAGACAAGTGGCTGCATGATAAGCGGGAAAATTACGCAGTGTAGTCTATCACCCTGCAGAGGTTTCTTTTGCAAAATAATCTGCTGACTGTACACTATCCCTCAGTTTGGGAACCACTGGAGCAGGCGATTTGTGCTCCATTAATTTGGTCTGTTACTATGCTCTATGTGTTTGATTACTAATGCCTGTGTAGTATGGCGTTGCACACAGAGGACAAAAACGTTCAGCCTTGACTCTTTATCGTCATTTGTGTTAAAATTTGCAAAGCATACCAAATTGAACAAATCTATATAAATGCAAAATTTGAATTCATGAATATATAACGGTATCCACGGTATAGCAAAATCCATATCATAGGACAACATAATGTTGGTAGTCACGTTCATACCGGTATAGCGCCCATCCCTAACTCTAGGTTGGAGTAATGATGTTAAAAAAACTCAAAACTTTAGCCAGTTTTTTTTCTCTATAGTGTAAAACCCCAACTGATTTTCTGTTCATTACCTTGTGACAGAAAATGTGTCTCTAGTGAATTAATTTTCTTCTTAATCTTTTCAAATTGCAGCAGTTTTTTCATCTGAGCCTCCAAAAATGTCTCTGTAGAGAAAAACTGTCCTCTGTTTTCTTCCAGCATCTGCTCAATGTTCTCCATCAATGTAGACACCTGTGTGGTGGGACCAAAGAAATGATGTCGTCCTCCAAAACTCTCAATGACAGACTTTGTTTCTTCATTGAGTTCTGCTGTCTGATGCTCTGAATCCTGCATTATGAGAATCATGATGTGTTTGTTGATTCTTGAGCTGAAAATCCTCTGGATCTCCTCCATTTCTGCTTTGTCTTCATCAGTCAGTGGAGCATCAGGAATAATGAGGAGGAAAACATTAACTCCAGGATGACAGAGAGACACACAGTGAAGAGTCTGACGCATCACTTCCTCCTCTGAGAGCCGAATGTTGAACAGAGCTGGAAGCTCCACCAGACTGATCGGACGACCATGAAGCTCCACATCTGATCTTCTGTCTGTCTGCTGCAAGATCCGCTCTGATATGGAGGATTTTAATGTGCCGTCACTTCCACACACAACCAGATTCAGCTTCACACCCTCTGAAACTAATAGATTAAAATGAAAAAACAAATAATTCGTTTTATTGTTAATTTATCACTACAAACATATGCTCTATGTGTTTGATTACTAATGCCTGTGTAGTATGGCGTTGCACACAGAGGACAAAAACGTTCAGCCTTGACTCTTTATCGTCATTTGTGTTAAAATTTGCAAAGCATACCAAATTGAACAAATCTATATAAATGCAAAATTTGAATTCATGAATATATAACGGTATCCACGGTATAGCAAAATCCATATCATAGGACAACATAATGTTGGTAGTCACGTTCATACCGGTATAGCGCCCATCCCTAACTCTAGGTTGGAGTAATGATGTTAAAAAAACTCAAAACTTTAGCCAGTTTTTTTTCTCTATAGTGTAAAACCCCAACTGATTTTCTGTTCATTACCTTGTGACAGAAAATGTGTCTCTAGTGAATTAATTTTCTTCTTAATCTTTTCAAATTGCAGCAGTTTTTTCATCTGAGCCTCCAAAAATGTCTCTGTAGAGAAAAACTGTCCTCTGTTTTCTTCCAGCATCTGCTCAATGTTCTCCATCAATGTAGACACCTGTGTGGTGGGACCAAAGAAATGATGTCGTCCTCCAAAACTCTCAATGACAGACTTTGTTTCTTCATTGAGTTCTGCTGTCTGATGCTCTGAATCCTGCATTATGAGAATCATGATGTGTTTGTTGATTCTTGAGCTGAAAATCCTCTGGATCTCCTCCATTTCTGCTTTGTCTTCATCAGTCAGTGGAGCATCAGGAATAATGAGGAGGAAAACATTAACTCCAGGATGACAGAGAGACACAGAGTGAAGAGTCTGACGCATCACTTCCTCCTCTGAGAGCCGAATGTTGAACAGAGCTGGAAGCTCCACCAGACTGATCAGACGACCATGAAGCTCCACATCTGATCTTCTGTCTGTCTGCTGCAAGATCCGCTCTGATATGGAGGATTTTAATGTGCCGTCACTTCCACACACAACCAGATTCAGCTTCACACCCTCTGAAACTAATAGATTAAAATGAAAAAACAAATAATTCGTTTTATTGTTAATTTATCACTACAAACATATTGTCAAACTCACGTCTTTCTATGGCCTGTTGCTTTGTTGTCAAATACTGTGAAGCTTCATATTCGGCACAAACCAGGTGATGTCCATCATTCATTCGTACAATGTCCTCAAACATCTGCAGAAGATCATCAAAAGAGCTGCTTCTCTGAAGACTGAAGAGTCTGTTGAAGCATTTCTGAATGATTTTCTGTAGGATATGATTGGTTTCCGTGGACTTTTGTGTGGTGATCACCATGGTGTGTTGAAAAACCTGCTCAGAGAAAGAGTGCAGCACCTTCTCCACGCACTCTTGATCTTCTGTTGAACACTGCTCATGTTTGAGGAGCAGCACGATCACATGAGGTCCTGGATCAGACAGATACACACACTCTCTCACTGTCTGTGTGATCTGATGATCTGAGATGTTTGTCTGGAGCAGCTGAGGACTGTTGATGATGGTCACATGTCTGTCCTTCAGTCTTCCTCCAACTCTCTCTACAACATCTGGAGGAGCTTCACTGTAAAACGCTGCTCGTCCTAATATAAAGTTTCCCACTCGACTGTTTTCTGACTCATTCTTTCCCAGCAGAACAATCCTTAGATTACTCACTGAAACAAACATGTGATATGTAACAAGTTATGATGCTAAGTGCTTCTATCATCTTGGACTGAAATTTAAAAAATCCACCTTTAGGAGGTGAATTTAAGTTTTTTTGTATTATGTAATAAATTTCCCTTTATTTCCATACACTCTTCATCAGTTCATGTACTTGTTTATCTATATAAAAACTTACGTATAGGAGGTAAATTTTGACTCTGTTTTCTCCTGAGAGCATCTTTGGGAGCAACATTCACTGTATGAAACAAAAGTTTTATATTAAAATTGACTCTAATCACAGTAGCATGTACTAACAGAAAACAAAATCTTCAAATGATTATTACACGAAGAAATATGAAAGTGAGAGATACTGAGAAATCAGATTCGAAAATACAGTTGGTTCAGAGTTGGTGCTTTAGCCTTGAGCCTTGAAAAGAACAATGCAAATTTTAACTAAATATGTAGTGAAGAAGCTATATTGAAATTTCCTCAGATGTTACAAACAACAATCTAATATCTTTTTAGCTTTTCTCATTTGGTCAACAATATTTGAAACTGATTAGTCTATGATTCTTACCTCTGCCAACTCTGCTGGACATGTCGATATTCACTTCACTCCTCTGTCTCTTTCTTTAGTCTTCATTCGATCAACTTCTTTGACTCCTGGCATCTGACTGTTCTTTGTCCAGTACAAGATTTCAGTGAAATTGTTTTTAAATCAATATCATGTATTAATTACTTATTCATAATTAAACTAAACTTATCATTTATTGTTGCATGACACATTTACATTTAGTATAACAATTATAAACAGGGTATTTGTAAGGAAAATAAGATACCTGTATATCAAGGTTTCATATTGCGGTAAGTTTCTTATTACCAACAAGCAGGAAAAGGTTTGCAGAAGGTGTCAGTTACATTGCAAAGGTAAAAACCTGTTTGTCTGTCTTGTTTAACAACCTGTCCAACCTGAATCTGTCCATTGAACTCTATGTAGCAAACGTCACATTCTGCTCACTGATCAAGAATTTGTGATATGGCACCAGTCACATTACGACACATGTCTGTGTATTTTTGGCACCTTATTTATTTATTTGTTTGTTTACTACCAGAATCATTATTATAACAGTAAAAAGGACTGTGGGCTCACCCAATGTTTAATCCACTAGACAGGGTTTAATACTTCTACGTAGAAGCTTAACAATTACAGACCTTTGTGTCATTTTGTATTTTTATCAGTGCAAATCAATGCCATCTGTCACCATCTTGCCAAAAATGTTTCTGCAAACCAACTTCCTGATAGTCTTTTTTGTTGTTCATCATTAAATGATGCTCAATTTCATGTTCTTCATGAATAAAATCAGCAGGAACATATGACGAGATGATGACATAGTAATGAAATCTGTTTACTTCACATTATTAGCCCAGCGTGTTTGAATATTCCCCTCATAATTCTTAGGGAAATATTGCTTTTAATTACACTTGAAAATAGCATAAAAGCGCAATTCAAGTGTCATACACACAAATCTTTATATTTTTATACCAATTCAACATTAAAAGTATCTGCATCATCTGTATCTTTTCATTGTCAGTAAATTATCTTGCATCTAATTGTTTGTTTTAAGCTTTAAATTATAAATATAGTGGCACTTCTTATGTAAATTTGCACCCTGTCTTCTGGCAGTGAGACTGTAGAACTGCAGCTCCGGATATTACAGTAGGAAAGACTTCAGACTGTAGTCTGTGTATTCATTTATAGTTATTTAATTTTAATGTTGAATTCTGATTCACAGTCATTTGTGGAGTTTATTTAGGTCATAAATATGACTACATATTGCATATAGCCTTATTTAAGTATTTGGCTAAATATTATATATATATACAGGTGCATCTCAATAAATTAGAATGTCGTGGAAAAGTTCATTTATTTCAGTAATTCAACTCAAATTGTGAAACTTGTGTATTAAATAAATTCAATGCACACAGACTGAAGTAGTTTAAGTCTTTGGTTCTTTTAATTGTGATGATTTTGGCTCACATTTAACAAAAACCAATAAAATAAAACCAATAAAAAAAACATTTTTAGTGAAATGTTGGCCTTCTGGAAAGTATGTTCATATACTGTACATGTACTCAATACTTGGTAAGGGCTCCTTTTGCTTTAATTACTGCCCCAATTCGGCGTGGCATGGAGGTGATCAGTTTGTGGCACTGCTGAGGTGGTATGGAATAATTTATTGATGCACCTGTATATATATATATATATATATATATATTATTTCAATAGTCAACTTTAGATATTCTGCTAACTATAAATAACTACATGGGAACTGTCACTCATTTGCAACTACTCATTAGAGTTGCCAGGCAATGTCACCATGCGATGTTGCTTGGGCACTTTCCCATTGAAAATGGGCAACAATTTTCTTTCTGGATACTTTAGATGGAAATTTGTTGCCCATTCTCAATGGGAAAGTGTCCAAGCAACATCGCTTGGTGGCATTGCCCAGCAACATTACTCAAAAAGTTGCCCTGTGTATAGGGATGCTCCAATCGATCGGCCAGAGATCGGTTTCGGCCAATAATCACATTTTATGACTCGATCGGTACTCACTAACTTGGCCGATCTCACGAACCAATTGCAATTTGATGACGTCAACGCGTGAGGACATACATGATGCGTGAGGACATAAATGATTTGGCGCCGCAGTCATGTCATCGCCGGTGTGGAAATGCTATGACGTTTCGAGAAACAATGAAAAATTTGCTATTTGTCGTGTATGTTTTGCATGATGATATGATGAATAGATGGTTCATTTTTAACAGCAGATTCAGGGACGTTAGAGACTAGAGCTGATCTGCACATCACGGCACGCGTCTGTGGCGCATTAAAGCCTGTGTTACGGCCACCGGATCTGATCGCGACCACTCAGTCAATGCCAGACCCGGACTGACCATCGGGAGCACCGAGAGAATTCCCGGTGGCCTGGCGGCTGATTTGGTCCGCTGCCCTATTTTAAAAAAAAATTTTTTTTTTAGTTAGG
>NW_015639764.1:368040-377304 GCF_001515625.1 Sinocyclocheilus rhinocerous | reverse complement strand
TCTGTCTGTCTGTCTGTCTGTCTGTCTGTCTGTCTGCCTAAGGATCTGTTTAACATTCTTTCTTTTGGTTTATGCATCTGTCTATCTGTCTGTCTGTCTAAGGATCTATTTAACATTCTTTCTTTTGGTTTATGCATCTATCTATCTGTCATCTATCCAGCTATGCATCTATCCTTCATTCTGTCTATCATTCTATATCTTGTTCTATCTATTTTCCAACATTGAAGTAACATTGATTTTTGTTTTTTTTCCTCCAGGATAGTACTTTGCAGGCTCAGTCAAACGTCTCCTTCCTGTCCCTACTGAAAGAGCCATGTGAGGAGCTTGCTCAGCTTAAACCTCGTGAGATTGCACCCAAACTCGCTCACATCCTTAACCTCATCCGTGTGATATGGGTCAACTCCAGCTACTACAACACCCGTGACAGGATCACAGCTCTATTATGCAAGGTAATTAATTTTAATTCAGGAATGCTAATATTGCGTGTTTGCTCAGAGACACACAATGCATGACTCTAAGTAACTGGCAGTAACTGGCAATATTTTGTCCGAATTTACTCAATATTAACTTGTTGTTTATTGTATTAAAAGTAGGGATGCTCTGATCGATCGGCCGGAGATCGGTATCGGCCAATAATCACATTTTATGACTCGATCGGTACTCACTAACTTGGCCGATCTCACGAACCAATTGCAATTTGATGACGTCAACGCGTGAGGACATACATGATGCGTGAGGACATAAATGATTTGGCGCCGCAGTCATGTCATCGCCGGTGTGGAAATGCTATGACGTTTCGAGAAACAATGAAAAATTTGCTATTTGTCGTGTATGTTTTGCATGATGATATGATGAATGGATGGTTCATATTTAACAGCAGATTCAGGGACGTTAGAGCTGATCTTCACCTCACTGCACACGTCTGCGGCCGATCACCATGACAAGAAATCGGTACTCGGTATTGGCTGCAAAACTCCTGATCGGAGCATCCCTACCTGTGTATCATCACTAGGGCTGCAACAACTAATCGATAAAATAAATTATTATCGATTATGAAAATCATCGACAACGATTCTCATTATCGATTAGTAGGGTCTGCCCACAGTGCATGTCCAACTTCAGCTGGTCGCGTCAAATTACAGCACTGAATTAAGCATTTCTATGGACAAAATGCATCTAAAAATAGTGGAGGAAACCGAATGAGATACTGCGGGAGAGTTACGTGATCCAAGCTGCCTAAAACACGAGAATTCTTTATTTTAAGCTAATGCATTAGCTTAATGGCTTGCCCTGTCAGGCGCTTTGACAGATGATGTGTGTGCATCCTCAGTGCAAAAACTTTCAGTTTAGAAAGTTTATCGGAGGGCCAAGGCGAAGCAGATGGCTCAGGCGACTGGTAGCGGGTTCTGGGATGGTGTGTGCTGCCCACACACACCAAATGGCGACACCCATGACAGGGAGTGCCACGGACAGGGGAACGACCTCCATGGTCGCGACAGGAAGACTGGGGATAACTGAATAAATGTCTATTAAATCCCCTGAGTCCTGCCTCAGCTCACCCTCAGCGGTGGTACAGTAGGCAGGGCTTTCCTCCGAGCCCTCCTTGCTCTCCACTGTTTCATCCACCATCGCGTGCATTGTTGCCGGCTCTCACACCTGTTCAGACGATCGGTGAGGCTCTGGCTCTGGGGCGATCTTCAGCTCTGTCCTCTTTCTTGCAATGGCTTGTTGGTCGTGGCGGGCTTTGGCTCTTCGTCTGCGGTGGACTCTGGCTGTTGCTCCTTGCAGCGGGGTGACAGTTGGCCGGGCTCTGGGTCCGGAGTGGGGCTGGTAGTGTCCTCCTCAGCGGTGCCAATGGTGAAACTGGATCCGTTGCTCACCAGCACCCACTCCACAAACAAGGAGAAATCCCCTCGAGGACCATCTCTGGACAACTGCGCTCTGCACGCGGTGTTAATGCTTGCAATGTAGAACGAGCAGAGTGCATCGTCCGGGTAGCTGGTTCTGTGGGAAATGTCCAGGAATAGTCTGGTGTAGTGATGTTCGGTTCTTGAACGAATCGTTCTTTTGAGCCGGTTCTCAGGAAGTAACCGGTTGAGCCGGTTCACAAATCGAACTGAATCGAACTTTAGTTCCGGGTTGATGACGCAGACGCACAGCCCGAAGTACCACGTCCAACTCAAAAAGAACCGATTCAGCCAGTTCAACCAACTGTCGAAGTTTGCCGAGGATTACCAAGGACTCAACAAGAACCGAATGAGCCGTGGCAAAGTTTGCCGAGGATTACCGAAGATTCTGATTGAGTTGACGATTCTGTGCAAGCCTGAGGCGCAGATGACTGTTATTATTAATTTACATTTTATTAAAACCTGAAAAAACCTTTCTGTCGAGTGATGTAAATAAATTTTACTATAGTTTATTGTGCATGCATATTATATTTAAAGTTGCTTAAGCGAAATCAAGGAGTTTATAAGACTGATTTATTCATTCTTTATACTGTAGACATGTAATGTGTGCTGTAGGTGTGAAACTTTTAGGAATCTTATTAGAGTTGTAGGCTAGTAAATATTGGTCAGTCAGTCGTATCTGACATAAAGGATCCGCGAATGAAACTGTGACCACAAACACCATTAACTTAAGTGAATTATATGGCAATAATCAGCAATATGCTTTCACACAAATAACTTTATTTTTTGAATGTTTCAATATGTGTTGACACAAATTACTTATTTGAATTTTTCATTGATACAACATTGCATTGAGTTGTTAAAAAAGAAATGCGTAGAGACGTTATTGCTTGATGACGTCAGGAACCAATGAATCGGCTTTTTGAACCAGTTCAATGAGCCGATCTGTCCGAAAAGAACCGGTTTGCGGAAATGAGTCGGACTTTGCATCACTAGTCTGGTGTGGTCCTCGAGGGAAAGGAGGAGGAGGAGGAATTCGGGGGCGATCCATAACAAAAAATAAAAGACTATCAAAAACAAAAAACAAACGAGGGAAAACGCGCCGCTTAACTTCTTGTTTGGTTAGATCTTCTGTCACACTACGGTGCACTCAAAACACTCACGAAGATGATGAAGTTAAAATAATATTTAATTATGCACATAGAAGGTAAATCCACAAGAGGAAGGCTTAACACAGGTGAAAACCGACGAGATCCGACAAACTACACAACCACAACACTGAACAGACAGGAACTTAAGTACACAGACAAATAAAGACAATTAACAAGACACACCTGAACATAATGACATAATCAGACACGAGGGAAAACTAGGTCAAAACAGGGAAACAAGAGTAAAGACAACAACTGAAAGTCCACGATAGTGACAACTATAGGTAAAAATTAAAATACCTCACGTTAATTAATCTAGTATTTATTAATTTACTATTTATTCATATCTGCTGCCAAATGTTTTCTTGGTTATTCTTAATATTTTATCTTTATAAATGAAAAAGATGTTTTAAATGCAGGCATGAGACAAACTTCTCTTGGAATTTTGGAGCCATTTGTCAATGAACAGTGGGCCAAACTACCTGTTGACAGGTGCAAAAGTCTTATTGAAAGGTACAGACATCACTTGTTTGCATTGATCACCACTAATGGCTGTACATAAGGGTCCCATCATTTTTGTCCATGCCATTTTCATTTGTTTCATTATTAAAAATTTTCTTTTTAATGAATAATCAAACCCAAAGTCTGATCTGGAAACCACTTATTTAATACTTTAAAATATTGTACCACTTGTCACTACAGTTGTGCAAAAATCAGCATAGAGGTTTTATGGCAATGGTACAGTGCTTGAAGTGGGCCGGTACGCACCGGTACGCAGTACCGGCACTTCTATATTTTAGTCTTTAGCGTACTGGCACTTTTTCGTGCGTACCAGCACTTCTGACTTGTTGCCGGTACTGTTTCGAAGCGTCAGTGTCTGGGTGATTAGAAATGACACTATAAAACACACTACCCAGGAGGTCATTTGGAACCTCTAAACTTCTGGAAAGTTCAAGGATCCAGTAAGGGAATGCATTAGTAATACAGTTCAAAACAGCGCAAATGTAGAGAAAACAAGGCCGATTTCATCAGAGATGGCGAAGAGAATAGTGACTCGCGTCCAGTACCGGCATTTCTTTTTTTCCACTTCAAGCACTGCAATGGTAGATTTTGAGTACAGTCACACAATGGGAAGGAACATTGTGATCTCCATCATAGTTTTCTATGGCGATGGTGCAGATGGCTCCACGGAACTAAATCAATGAAGAAATCATTCTTGAACACATATTTCACTGGTCTTTTGTGATGTTCTGTTACTCTCTTCTTGAGGTGATTGAGAGTTGTTGAATACATTTGACATTGTAGTCCATCTTTAAAATGCATGTGGGCAGCATTTCTGACTAATGAATTTCTTTGGTCTTCAGCCTCTTTAAATAGAATGTAACCAAACTTCTCTTTAGCTGATCTAATGACATATGTTAAAGATCCTGTAATTCCATTAAATTCCTTGGACTGTACATAATCTGAATAACTTAACAGAGAACATATCTCTGATCTCCCTCCACTGACCTAAAAGAGCACTCTCATTGACATTACCGAGGATCATTCTCATATCTCTCACTACATCAATTATCAGAGTGTCTCTGATGATCTTCTGCACATATTATTCCCTCAACAAATCAAACTCTTTCTTCAGTGTTTCTTCATCATTAGATTTGTCTTTGAGTTTGAAGGCAAGTTCTTTGCTCTTTTCAAAGAGGGTGTTTTCATGATGTGCCCTCTGAGCATCTTTTTCTTCAGGCCTTGCTGCTGAAGAATCTCATTTAATACCCTCTTTGTTTCTCTCACAATGTTTTCCTGAAGCTCTTTGATTTTGATCTCAAATTATTTTTCCATGGAGCTAGTGTTTCAGCATCAAAACATTTTTTACATTGATTTTTCCTCTTCTTCAGTTGTCGTCTTCAGTTCTCTTTAAAGATCAGATTCCACATCTTCATATATTGCTTCATTTTCTGTTTTCTTGTGTAGTTTGTTCTCAGTTTCCAGAATGGCTGTGACCTTTTAAGATTGAAACAAGCACAAATCAATCAGTAAGCAAATACCTTGAAAAGTCTTGAAACCTTCATTGTTTGCTGGTGCTAACACTAACCCATACTGGAACAAAAGCAACATGAACACTCACCTGTAGTGAAGCTTCAGTTTCTGAGCAAATCTCCACCTCTTCTTTCTCTCTACACTCCACTTGTCTTTCTCTTCTTTCAGTCTCTTCTCAAATTGCTCTAGTTGTTCTCGTCTCTCTCTTTCTGTTCTCTCTGTCTCACTGATTTCTCCTTCCGTTTCACTCTTGAGTCTCTGATACTGATCATCAGAAATCTGTTTTTCTCTCTCTGTACTGTTTTCATCTTCTATTATTACCATCTCCACTTTATATAGTTCTTCTCTCTCACAGAATTTCTCTTCTTTTTTCTGTCTCTCTTTCTCTTCTCTCAGCAGACTTATTTGTGAGTCATAAACGGTCTGAATATTTTCTTTTTCTTTCTTCACACTCTCTTTTTCTTGCCTCATTTCCTCCATTTCTGTTTTAAATGCCTCTTGTTCTGTTTTTGTATTATCTCTTATCTCTTTCTCGTTCTCCCTTTTCTTTTCAATTTCTCTTTTATATCTTACTTCTCTCTCTCTCTGAGTTCCCTTTTTCTCTTCTCTTTCTCTCTTTGTCTTGATTCTGTTTTGCTTCCTCTATCATCATCTTCATGGTCTCTTTCTCTTCTTCTAGTTTTCTCATCATTTCTTCTCTTTCTCTGTTCATTTGCTCCACTCTCTCTATCAGGATCTTCATGTTGTTTTCTTGTGTTTCATGTTTAGAATGAAGATCTTCTTTCTCTGTTTCCATTCTCTCTCTCTCTTGTCTCAGTCTTTGATTAAATTCATCCCACATTCTCTGTTCTCTCTCTCTTTGTTTCTCATCCTCCTCTCATTATTTCTTCTTTTTGTTTCTGTCTCTCCCATTCATCTTGTTCTTTCTTCATGTTTTCATGGATCTCTCTCTCTTTCTCCTCTCTCTCTTTTATTTGTGTTTTGTATTGTTCTTCACTCTCATTAAACTCTTCTTCACTTCTCTCTCTCTTCTTCATGATTCTGTCTGTCAGTCTCTAGTCTATTCATCCGTTTGCCTATTTCTGTGTCATAGTTGATCTGAAGTTTTTCTTTTTCTGTTTTTCTTTTCTCTGTTTCTTGCACAGTTTCCTGTATCTTATCTTTAAACATCTCTCGTTCTCGTCTCATATCATCTCTTATTTCTCTCTGATGTGTCTCTTGTTCTGTTATTTCTTTTTTTGAGTTCCTCTTCTCTTCTCTTTCTCTCTTTGTCATGATTTTGTCTTTCTTCCTCCATCATCATCTTCATTGTCTCAATCTCTTCTTCTAGTTTTCTCATCATTTCTTCTTTTTCTCTGTTCATTTGCTCCATCAGGATCTTCATGTTGTTTTCTTGTGCTTCAAGTTTAGAATGAAGACCTTCTTTCTCTGTTTCCATTCTCTCTCTCTCTTGTTGTAGTTTCTGATTAAATTCATCCCACATTCTCTGTTCTCTCTCTCTTTGTTTCTCATCCTCTTCTCTTCTCATTATTTCTTCTTTTTGTTTCTGTCTCTCCCATTCCTCTCGTTTTTTCTTCATCTTTTCATGGATCTCTCTCTCATTGCCCTCCTTCTGTTTTATTTGTATTTTGTATTGTTCTTCCCTCTCATTAAACTCATCTTCTCTTCTCTTTCTCTCTTTGTCTTGATTCTGTTTTGCTTCCTCCATCATCATCTTCATGGTCTCTATCTCTTCTTCTAGTTTTCTCATCAGATCTTCTCTTTCTCTGTTCATTTGCTCCATTAGGATCTTCATGTTGTTTTCTTGTGTTTCATGTTTAGAATGAAGATCTTCTTTCTCTGTTTCCATTCTCTCTCTTTCTTGTTGTGGTTTCTGATTAAATTCATCCCACATTCTCTGTTCTCTCTCTCTTTGTTTCTCATCCTCTTCTTCTCTTCTCATCTTTTCTTCATTTTCTTTCTGTCTGTCCCATTCCTCTCGTTCTTTCTTCATGTTTTCATAGATCTCTCTCTCTTTCTTCTCTTTCTCTTTTATTTGTGTTATGTATTGTTCTGCCATCTCATTCAATTCTCTCTGATGTGCCTCTTGTTCCTCTTCTCTTCTCTCCTCTTTCTCTCTTTTTCATGATTCTGTCTGTCAGCCTCTAACCTATTCATCAGTTTGCCTATTTCTGTGTAATGGTTGATCTGAAGTTTTTCTTTTTCTCTATTTCTTGCTTCACTTCCTTGATTTCATCCTTGAATTTCTCTTGTTCTCGTCTCAACTCGTCTTGTATTTCTCTCTGATGTGCCTCTTGTTCCTCTTCTCTCCTCTTTATCTCTTTGTCATGGTTTTGTCTTTGTTCCTCCATCATCATCTGCATTCTTTCTTTCTCTTTTTCATGTTTCTTCATCAGTTCTTTTTTTCTCTCTTTTCAGATGCTTCACTTTCTCCATGAGGAACTTCATTTTTTTTTCTTGTTTTTCTCTTTCCATCTGTCTGAACATCTTACATGAGTAGAAACTCCCACCGTTTGCTTTCACCATGGCGTATATCTTCTCCAGCAGATCAGACACCTGTGTTCGGTCTTCAGTCTGATTATTATTGAACACATGGTATCTTTTTCCACATGCTTCAATTAGATTCATCAAAGGAGATCCAGGTTTTCCCAAATACTGTTCAATGGTTTTGTTCTTCAGACCATCTCTGGTGAAGAGCACCATGGTGTACATTAAAGAATTTTCACCAAATGTCTCTTGGATGATCTTCACTGATTTTGCTTCTTCTGGAGTGAATCGTCCCAGTGGTATCAGTAAGAGAAACACATGTGGTCCAGGCAGTACCATGGAGATACAGTTGGTGATTTCTTTCTGGATCTCCTTATTAGTAAGTTCAGTATCAAACAGTCCTGGAGTGTCGATCACAGTAACATGCCGGCCGTTGATATCAGCGGTTTCTTTTTGAGTCTCTTTAGTAATTGACTTGTGAGATGTTTCATCTTTAAATGCGTTTCTTCCTAAGATGGTGTTTCCTGTAGCACTCTTCCCAACTTTTTCCCACCAGCACAATCCTTAGATCATTTTGTCTCTCTGTTGTAGCTGTAAATTAGGAAATCCATCAGTCTAAAATCCTGTTTAAACATGATTATTTCATTAAAACATCACAGATAAAATTTGCAAATACTGCGCACAAGCTCTTCCTGATGCCTGGTTGATTAAAATAAGGAGAGTGACAGTACAGAAAAAGACTGTTGCCCTTCTACCAAAGTATTTTATTTTATCAAAGGTGGCAGATTTGGTCCAAACTTGGGAGTCAATTGGAACCAGGCATAGGCACTGATTTATGTTTCTGCTGGTTATTGCCCCACCCTCCATAACACCCTCCATAATATCTTGTGTTCCCTTTCAGTCGGTCACTCGATGTCACGTTGGTGACCGACGAATTGGGGATCTCGCTTAGAGAGACCAATCCACTTCGAGTGTAAACTAAACAAGCCAATGCACATTGGCATGCGATGATTGCATCCAGCTGTCGCTGATCACAGCATGAGTATAAAAAGGCAGCCGGTGCAACGCATACCAGCTTTTCGCTTCGGAGCCGAGCGATAACATCGTTCTGCTCCTACCAATATCATTGTTTGTGACGACGAGTTCAACGCACTCTAGGGAGCTTTTTGTGTTGGCGGAACGCGTTTCAGCGGTGGTCGTTCCTGTGTCGAGTGGGTTGCGCAATTCAGGCTGCACTACCCCCTGTCGTGCTGCAAGCGGCCATTTCCCCTGTGCGTCTCAGCACCTAAAAGAGCATTTCCCTGAAAGAGCCTATTTCTCTAAAAGAGCTTACACGGGTGCGTCTTTGAAAAGACGACGGATCATCTTTTTAAAGATGCCGTTTCATCTGTGTGTTTCTGGATGCGGTCGTTACCTGGGGCCGGGTGATGGTCACTATCGCTGTCTCACGTGTCTGGGCATTAAACACGCTGAGGTGGCGTTCGTGGATGAGTCATGTTCCCATTGTGGGAAGATGACCATCTCGGAGCTGCGGGCCAGGCTCCGTTACCTCGAGGGGGACGGAGCTCCGTTGCCTTTGCTGTGATCTAGTGTTCATCCTGGTGGCAGCCAGGCGAGGGCTACTTCGGGCAGTAGAATGGGCAGTCTGAGGGTTACAGTGGTGGCAAACCCCTCAGGGAACCAAC